>NC_136485.1:170709460-170936960 GCF_053919585.1 Euprymna scolopes | reverse complement strand
CATATATTTCAAACACTACCTTGTTTGAATTAAATTACAATAAGTTTACCAAGGTAATCAAAATGGTAAACTTAAAATATATTATAAATATTAAAGAGTTAATATTTACAAGTAAAGTAATCTCAACCAGATATAAAAGCTCAATAAAACCGAAAAGGAAATAGAGCTTATAATATGAACAAATGATTAATAAAACATGTTAAAAACATCTTGAAAAAGAGTTAAAAACATATTTAATTTTAAAAAGGAAGCACAAGATAAGTGGATAGTCCTTAATCCGCGGAGTTTCGAAGAAATACTCTCCTTCTCATCAGAGGGCAGGAATTAGCAAAATGCGGGATCGGATTTTGCATGTAAAAGTATTTAATGAAACCACAAGTAAGTCACAGATCTTACTTGGTTAAAAAAAGGGTGATGTAAGGGGAATAGGAGGTAAAACAAAAAATGATAAAAAGATTTCACATGAATATATATATATATATATATATATATATATATATATATATAGCCTGAAGAGCCAGAAAGTGGATGAAACGCGGAATATTCAGTGTAGCTTAATCGCCATATATATTTTATAACTTACTATATATATAATATTTAGTAATGTGATTGATAATTTAAAAATCAAATTATAATTAAATTAAAAATCCGTTTCATAAGAAGGAACAACAACAAAATCAATTATTTGTACGATCGTTTCGGAAAACAATGTTTTTTATTGTGGTAGACATCAAGTTACGGACAATAATTATTACATATAGTTTTTTATTAAACAAGGTTTCCTCATCAGCAAATATTGGAAAGGGTTTTTATTAAATGTAAAAGACACCATAAATAAACCTAGCATTAAAGTAAGGCAGATGTATCTTTTAATTTTTCGCCTTTTGAAATCAGGAACTATGGTTCAAGTACTCATATAGATGCTTGCTATAGCTTTCTAGCTTATGAATACTTATGAATACTTATCATTTTTTCATTTTTAGCATATATATATATATATATATATATATATATATATATATATATATATATATATATATATATATATATATATATATATATGCTAAAAATGATCTTTATCTGACAATAGAGAAAAACTTACCGATTCTGGATTCTTGATAAAAAGTTTTGTTTTTCCCATCTGATATTGGTCATCACTCATATTCACAGATCGCAAAATATGAACAATTCCCTGTATTAAATTCCCCGTATATGTCGGATACGTCTCCGCTGTGAGTAAGTTATATCTGAAACCACAAATAAGCAGATAAGAATTTGAATTATTTGCACAAGATATAATTAAAATTTTCAAACTGTTCTTTTGCACACGTTGTATTAAATCAAAATTATTTTGGAGATCATATCCAGCTTAGTTGGTAAACAATGTAGAATAAAATGATATTGTTTTCTATCCATGTGTTATATATGCTGGTACGTAGAAATTCTATAAACTGGTATAAATTTTGAATCTTCCATTTAGTACATGTTAAGGTTGCCTAACGGCAGGTGTAGATGTGAGTGAGGTGATAGTATTCAGAGGTCAGTTCTCTAGACAGAACATGGTAGTAGTAGGTGTCGAATTGTTAAATGGAAATTCTGTCACATGTAGAACACAGAGTTTTTGAAGAGTTCACATTGGAGAAGCTAGAAGACAGGACATGCCAAAAAATGTAAATGTCTAAGTGAATATTTCTCAAAGACCTATCTGTTTGTCGACCATTTTTAAGCGAGTTAATAAAATTAAGTAAGATGAAACTAATTTTTCGAAGGAATAAATTTTTAGTCTCTCCCCTTGTGAATGAACCTCTGTTCCCAATAAAACCTTTAAGACCACAAACAAGTCTCCTTGTGTTTCTATATATGAGTTTTATTCGTCTTGTGTTAAACAGCTGATCAACAGATGGCACAATGCAAAGAAAGGCCATATGGAAAAGCGAAAAAATGAATTCCAGATCAGACACATATGTAAAACAAAAAGACTTTTATTAATGGACTAGCAGGGATGCTCGGTGTTGCCTAGTCATAAAATACTTTTTAATATGATATTTTAATTCACATAGATTTCGTATTTATTATTATAAAGTTAATTTACCATATTATATTGTACCCAATATATAATCATGATTTCAAAAATAACAAAAATGTATATATTTTGAGTGCCATCAGCCAGAATCGAAACCAAACCCAAAACATAAGAAAACATAGTTTCATGATTGAAACTATGTCAACAAGTTAAGCAAAGATTGAAATTTATTTTAATTCACATTGAAACACCGGTTCCTGTTAGATCACCAAAGTTTAGCAATGTTAAGGCTGGTTAGTACTAAAATGGGTGACCATTTGAGATTGTCAGGCGCTCTACTTATCTCGGCACTGTTTCCAGTCATCCTGGACTTCTCCTTGCTACTGGACTCAAGCAGTGCCGAATCAAGAAAAATGCGGTTGAGAATTGCGCACTTCTTGCCTCACAATTACATACACAGCTGCTCTGACAGGGGTTATCCATTGTTTCTTGAGACTTAACAGAGGCATTGAAGTTTGTTTGTACTCAAAATGGTTGGACTTTGGAAAGGTGTGTTAATTTTATTAAATACAATTTGGTTTCCATGAAAACAATGTTTTTGATAGACAAGATACAAGCAAGGGCGGTCGGACGGTCCACAGATTTTTATAATTATATAGATAATGTTTCTTGATTGCTAACCTGCAATAACCACGGATGTTTGTTGTAAAACTATGTGCTTCCATGTGCTCTAGCCATTTAATCTTTCCCTTCATTGAAACTTTTTTGTTTTGGTATTATAAAATTGTTACACATGCATAGGTTCAAATTGCTGATAAACGTTTGATACTTCAATAAGAACCGAAAAATTAAATTTTGGTTTTACCTGCGGAAGAATTTATCAAATTCTCTTCGATAGGCGAACCCAGCTCGACGCACTCGTATATTTTCTTTAAGGCCAAGGTATTCAATTTGATGGACAACTCTAAAAATAAAACAATAACCATGTTAATAAATATGAATATAACAAATATTAGGTTTTTGTCCAAAATTTCCCCCATGTTAAAAGCAAAAATAAAGAAAAATGTGTATGATGTACGTACTTCTTTCATTGAATTTTGTTTTTTATTATTGATACTTATCAAAGACATTCTCATACAAAACCTATCTAAGAACAGTGCTAAACACATAAAGTACATTTGTGTGAAATTTCGAAAAGTCGGCCTAGCCATTTAGGAGTCCATAGGGAACAACCCCCCCACACACACACATACACACACGCACGTGCACACACACACATATGCACACACATACACACGCACACACACACACACACTCCCAAACACACACACGTGAACACACACATGCACACACGCACAAACACACACCCACACACACAAAGTTATTTTTATATAATAGTAGATGAATATATTCATTTTTTTCCTTTGCCAAAAACATTAATTTTTACATCCAATTCATGTAAAATGTTAGTATTGTTCTTGACGTTACACAAACACTCTCCAAAATGGCTGCTACGAAAGCCAAGGATCATACCACAAATCAACAACGTTCACAGCCTCTACAAACGCTTCATACTTTTATTATTAAGTTGACAAGAAAGTTCTTGCAGTTTTTAACTTTTAAATTTAGATGAACATATCTCGGCTCAAACAAAATTGATTTATTGATCAAAATAAGCACGAGTGCCATTAACATAAAAATCTTGCGTTCTGCTGGCGATGAAGTTGCTGAAGGCATTTTTGATATTGCTTAGGATTTTGAAGCATTTCTCACGCAGAAAGTTGTCGAGATGCTTGAAAAAGTAGTAGTCAGTGGGTTAGAGGTCTGGAGAGTACAATGAATGAAGCAGAGTTTCATAACCCAATTCCTTCAACTTCTGCAGGGTCGATTTAGCAATGTGCAGTTGGGCATTGTCATGGAGAAGAATTGCGCCTTTTCTGTTGACTAATGCTGGGTGTTGTTATTGAAGTTTCTGATGCATTTCATTCATTTGTTGACACTACTTTTCCACTGTAATAGTTCCGTCTGCATTCAGAAAACTGTAACGGATGAGATCGGTCGCAGACCACCAAACAATCAACATGATTTTTTTTTTTTTGGTGCAACTCTGACTTCGGGAAGTGTCGTGGAGCTTTGTCGGCATCTAATCACTAAGTTGTGCATTGCCGGTTGTTATAAAGAACCCACTTTTCATCACATGTCACAACGCAGTTGAGAAACGATTTATTCTTGTTGCATAAAAGAAAGGACGATGACACTTTATAACAGCGTTTCTTTTGGTTGTCGTTGGAATTAATTTATTTGGATGATTTTAATTTTGTAATCAAATTATTTTGTGAATCAAGAATTTAAAAAAATTTGTTTTATGAATTGTTAATCCATTAATTGATTAAATTAACACTTTGGACCTTGATCCAATTTAGCAATAATTAGCCAAAAAGACAATAAGCAATTAGCAAAATTATTTGATAACACCTTTTTAAAGGCCGAAATATCGGCCATTTGTCTTTTTAGCCATGTTACTAGGGCCGATATGTTGGCTGTGCAAGAAATGAAGAGTTAAGTAAAGATAAAACAATTGTTATGGAAACTTTGTTTCAATGTTAAAAAATATAACTTTTTTTTTAGATATTTATTTGTTGTTGTAAAAATCAAAGGGAAATAACTTCTTACATAATTCTTCCTTTTAATTTGTAAGAATTATCGGTAAGTGAGGGAAAATGTTTTCACTCAAACAGTTTTCTTAGCAGGAATAAGTATTTTCTAAAAGAAACTAATACTAGATAAAATATATTCATACTAATAACGCAGTGGAAGAGAAACAAAATAAATGAGTTTAAATCAGGTATCGATATGGGAGTCAGACTGCTATTTGGGTCTAACTGTGAAAATCCAACAAAAATATTTTCTATGTTCGATTAGTTTTCTGACTTTGTATGCCTTCCAATCTTAATATCGCATCCAATCAGCCGAGACAATGCTTCGTAGATTGAAGATAATTTTTTTTTATTCTATGTTTTTTTATTTATTTATTTGTAAATGTTGTCCCATTCCCTACAATTAATTTTTCGGCAAATAAAATCCTTTTAAAACAAATTACAGATCATTTTAGTTAGATCAAGCCATAGGGTGAACGTGATGTTTTCATGAAAGTGTTTATCATAGTGTAAGATGAACAGTTTTTGATAAAATTGAATGAGCATCGACCCCCTCATCAAAAAAAAAATGATTCAGGCAGAATGGACTTTATGAATATTGTTTTCGTTTTAAAAAAAAAACACACTTTTTGCTTAAATAAAATATTTGTTTTTACAAAAATGTCTTCCATAATTAGAAATGCCATTATTTTAACCTTTTCATCAATGCTCCTCTCAAATCTCTTCAAACCTTTCAATTAATTTTAATTTAAATGATTCAAAAATGTATTTGTACAAACATCGTTAATCATGATATATTATCATCTGTGTCTTGACCATTTTTATTTTGTCTCGCAAATAGTGCTGGGCTTCCGGTTATAAATAATAATAACATTAACACATTATATAGCAGCGATTAAATTTTTTTGTTCTAAATTCAAAGGAAAACATTGGATAAATCATGGTATTACTGTGCCATTTTTTTTTTTATACAAGCACAGAGAGTCTTGTTGCTGTTCTCTTCATAAAACACTAATCACATTATATAGCAGCGATTTACTTTTTTTGTTTGTTTTTTGTTTTTTGTGAATTCAAATGAAAACATTGCATGTATTACTGTGCCATTTTTTTTTATACAAGCACAGACAGTCTTGTTGCTGTTCTCTTCATAAAATTACAGAACTTAACATAAACAACGGAGCTCTTTTTTTATATTTCAATACAATGGGAAACAACCAAATTTTGTGCATCAAGTGAAACTGAGAAAGAGGATGAAAGCTTCCTGAAGTATTCCTAGTTTAGGACAACAAATTTAAAGAAATAAAAAAAAAAGAAGAATTCGTCTTTACAAGCCAACAACCGCCGGGTTTGAGATCACCACTGACACCAACCTCCATCTGTCTGCCTCTCACCGACCTAACCTGTCAACTCCTTTTATACATGTCTCCTGCGTGATTTCACATGATTTTGCATGACTTCCACCAGAGCACACCTTTTAAAATTATGGGCGCCATCTTGATTTTTCTCTCTCTTTCGCCCAACCTCGCCCAGCACACTCGCAGTAAGACCTGTTCGTTTGATTTGTTTTTCCTTTTCTTTTTCTCCTTTCCTTCTGCTAACTTTAAACAACACTTCCATTCGTAATGTCACAGCAAAGGATTAGACAAAGCTTTTCCTCCACCGATCCATCAAGATGTAAGGATTAAATGCAAATAACAAAACCGTGATATAAAAATTAGACTAAGTTTAAAGAATGAAATTATGAGACTTGATTATTTGAAAAATGTCTGGCAATGAGATCAACAAAGACTAGTACATACCGACTTTCCTCCCAATCAAAAGGTTTCTTAGTTTCATTCGGCTTGATGCATCGAATGTAATGAGGTGTGCATAGCATAAGTTTCTCAACTAACAAATTTGCCTGCGTCTGAAAAGAGAAAAATACATGAAACCATTTCATAACAAAATGATTCAAAATTTGTTTAATGTAAAAAATAATTAAAATTTTTGTCGGAAACAGGGTTTTTTTTAAAATTATGTTTATTATAAAGATTCCTCATGAGAGTTATATATATATATATATATATATATATATATATATATATATATATATATATATATATATATATATATCCTCATGAGAGTTATATATATATATTATATATATATATATATATATATACAAAATAACATGTTTTATTAACTATTTGCTCTTTATATATATATATATATATATATATATATATATATATATATATATATATATAAAGCTGAACGTCTGTGTGTGTGTCTGGTCATGAATAGGCTCCTATATGGTTGACTATTATAGAAAACTGATCACATATAATGATAGAAGATGTATCGAGACACAGGAATGGGTATGTTTGATCTGGCATAATGATGATTCATTAAAATTATGGGGTCTGCGTATGCGCCTGGTCCACAAAGTATGGAAATAAAAAATTTAAAAATTAAAAAAAACCTTTACAAGTGTTCTTGATATAGATGTACATAATAATACTTTGATAAGTATGTTTTAACTTAAATAGGGATGGTATAATAAAATTGTGGGGTCTGCGTTCGCGCCTGGCCTCCATAGAATGGAAATAGGCACAGACTTTAATAAAGACTTTTCATATCTATCTGCGTAAGTATACTTTGATAATTATGTTTCAGTTTGAAGAAATATGGTATAATAAAATTATGGGGTGTTCGTTTGCGCCTGACCTCCATAGAATGGAAATGTGTCACAAAGTTTAACAAGGTTTTTTAATATAGATCCACAGAATATTGTGATAAGTGTTTCAGTGTGAAGAGGTATGGTATAATAAATTATGGGGTTTATCTATTTTATTTTTACTTTCATCATATTTTGCTTTTGTTTTGATACCCCCAAATTCAACCCAAATTTACAACCCTTCCTTTTCATAACCTATTATACTTTCATAAATCAGAGTCCATTTTCTGTAGGCTGTTTTTGAACCCAGTCAACGACGGGTACTTTTACTAGTATATATATATATATATATATATATATATATATATAAAATAAGAATTATAGTTAAGTTATCCAAAATGATCCAAGATGGCAAAACTAAAGTAAATTATAATTATTAAAGAATTAATATTTATAAAGAAATCACGACCAAATGTAAAAGCTCGATAAAACCAAATAGTAGATAGAGCTTATAATAAGAACAAGTAGTTAATAAAACATGTTAAAAAACACTTTGAAAAAGAGTTAAAAACATATTTAATTTTGAAAAGGAAATACTAAATAAGTGGATAGTCCTTAATCCGCGGAGTTTCAAAGAAATACTTTCCTTCACATCAGAGGGTAGGATTTAGCAAAATGCGGGATCGGATTTTGCTTGCAAAAGTATTAAATGAAACTGCAAGTAAGTTATAGATCTTACTTGATAACAAAAAGTGAAGCAGAGGAAATAGGGTGAATAAAAAAGTGATTTCACGTGAATGGATAGTCTGGTG
The DNA here is from genome assembly GCF_053919585.1 of Euprymna scolopes. NCBI lineage: Eukaryota > Metazoa > Mollusca > Cephalopoda > Sepiida > Sepiolidae > Euprymna > Euprymna scolopes. Next base: position 170,928,812 of record NC_136485.1, on the reverse strand, counting down.
AAGAGTAAAATATCCAATGACGGTAAAATCCAAAGATGCAGAATCCAAGAAAGTTAGTTAAATTTCCATTTGCACAAGTAAAATCCAAGGGAATCGCGTAATTGGAAGATGATCCAAAGTAATCCAAAAGGCAGAAATCCGTGGAATAATTCACAATTATTCCACGGATTTACTTATATATATGATAAGAATAATGGAAATCGTATTCTGATGATAGAGAGATAAAAAAAGGAACAACCATGTTATATTGTCTGTTCGTCTGTTCGTACTTTTCTCAATAACTACGCCGTGGAATTTTTTGAAATCTTGCACAAACATTAAACATGATATGAGTAAAAAAATAACAGAACTGATTTTCCAGAAAAACTCCGGTTACCCCTCTAGGGGTGCCTTTTGGGTTAGAATGGCTAAAATTGACAATTTTGTGTTTATTAATAAATAGATGCTTTGGATTTTTATAAAAATTTCTGAAAAGTTGTTACTGACTGATTTTGATATAATTTTGTTTGTCTATACTTCGTGATAACTCTTGTGTGTGCCCCAGGGGCTCTTTTAGGGTTAATAAAAACACTCCATTTTGGGACTATTTTACCATATTTGTCCAAAATTTTCTGTGTATGTCTATTTAGCAATTTTGCATGGTGCTAAACTCAAATTTAAATATGTTAAGGTCTTGGGAACTTTTGGGGTTAATTAAGTGGGGGGAGGGGGGTGATGGACGTAGTCATTTCTCTTTTTGCATAGTGCAGAACTCAAATTTACATATGTTAAGGCCTAAAACTGCACTGTTTGTTCATTTTCAACAGGATTTGACGTCCCCTGGGAATTTTGGGGTTAAATGAGGGAGAGGCAAATGCTGAACTTAGTCATTTTTTTATGATTCGTTCACTGTGTATGCTTCACTTGTTTTCTTGTATTTTTATTGCGGTCGTTTAACCCTAACCTGACGGTCGTTTAACCCTAACCTGATGGTTGTTTAACCCTAACCTGACGGTCGTTTAGTAATAAAATGAGATAACAAGAGATGCCTATGAAATAAACATGTCTGCCATCGAACAGTGTTCTTATAATTACTTTTATTTTGTTTCCAGCTGTGGTTGGTCGTCCTCTGCTTGCGGAATTTACATTTTCAGGGAACAAATCGGAAATGAATTTGCTGCAACAGAAGAAGAAACAAAGTATGAAATAATGAAAGGACAATTACAAGAGTTGGTAAAATTGTTTTTATATAATTATTTTGTGACCTGGCATGGTTGGTAATAATCAAAACGAACATAGTGGTATAGTTAACAAAAAGTCCATTAGTAAAAGTATATTACAGAAGTACACACTATGATTTGAGGGCCATAATTGTTGAGTAATTAATTAATTAAGAACATTTGATGGTTTATTATGAATTAAATAAAAAACATACTTGTTTGCTTTATATAAGACTAGCCAGGGGTACCCAGCGTTGCCCGAGTGTTTGGAGGTGTGTGTGGTTTTGGGTAAATCAAAACTCCGGGGTGGGGGGGTTAAAATAAAAAAAAATGTTTTGGTAGGTAAGTATGAGGATCGAACCCGAACCCTTGAGGCAAAGTTGGAAATTAAAGTGTGAAAAAAAAAAGTGCGACGTTAACCATTGGGCCACCGTGAGATGCTAACAGAAGCACGTTTGAATTTATTTAATTACTTAAATTAGCAGGTGCACGTTTTAATGACTTAATGAGGTCAAGTTTGACTGCGGGATAGTATTTCATTTACTGCGGAAACGCTTTTTTTTATTTTTATTTTCCCAAGACATTGGGGGTAGGGAGAAACAGCTTCACTTGTCGAAATTGAATAGCAATTGTCTTCTGATATAAGGAAATAATATTTCCACATTGATCAAAGCTGATTGCTTTCGGACATTTCTGGCGATCGAGACCGGAAAAATACCTAGACAATTAGTGTCGCTTTTATTATAGGAAAAGGCCTAACGCACATGCGGCAAGCGACAAATGTTGAATATTTATCTTTCCGAAGTTGAGCAAATTAAATAGACAGGCGAGCTCCGTTGTTAACTCAGAAATATTATGATTTATATGTGATATAAAAAGTTTTAAGAAGTTGTGAACCGACTGACCGCTTCTCTGAAAAAAGCCTTTTGTAGACATACAGAAAAAGCAAACACATATACACACATACATACATTTTCGCTTTTATATTTATAGAATCATACTGGAAGTCATATCAATGTTAACAAAAGAAATAAATTAAAACATAGTATGTTTTAATTTTAACACAGACACGTCTGTCTTTATTTACATGTTGGCAGAAAGAGAGAGAAAACAGGTAAATCGTTTTATATATACATAGCAAGAAAGGGAGTAACTCTAAGTTACTCAAAAGCCTAAATAACATGTCATTACAAACCCAGACAAGGGGAGGCAACTTTTTTGCATGGTTCAAGTGAGATAACTGTTGCAGTTTTCACAAAATTAAAACCTATACCCACATTGATAATTTCTAATAATAACTATCATTATCATTATCATTCAGTGAGGGGGGGAGATCAAGTTCAATAAATTCATTGGAGCACACTCTGTGGAAGTACTTGTAAAAGAGGCACAGGGATGTGATGGGCCAGGGGTTGAAGCTTGTTAGACAGGGAGAGACTAGCAGCTGGAGCATCAGCCCAGATGTTGTGACAATACCCCATGCATGACAGTATCTCATATTATTTGGATTCATCGGATTACTGTTCTCATCTTGACTGTTATTTTCACAATGTTTCAGTCGATATAACCTCTGACCTTTTCGAGGTGTATCTTGTCAAACTCGGGAATGTTTTTGCTGAATTTGGGAATTTGGACAAAATTTCAAACAGAACCTTTAAGAAATGTCATTGACAGTATCTTCTACGTATTTATTCCCATTCATATTATTATGCATGTTAGACAGAGAAGTTTTTACATTTGACTCTTGTGAATAGTGATATTAGTCAAGGCAAAATGTAGTAGGAAAGATTTCTTATAATTATTAAAGGAAAAGAGTTTTCTCTTAGTAGCATTAAACGTAATCATATACTTTTGATTCTACTACAGACTGGAGGTTATTTTCTAAGGATTTTGCCATTGCGTTCGATAAGCAGATCTTTTTGCACTCAGTCAATGCATCCATATATCCTTGCATCCTATCTCAAAAATTGAAAACATAAAAACAAGAATAAAAAAGGTAAAATGGTGTTATGAGCAGAGAAATAGTTTCTAAAAAAATAAGTAAATACAAGTTATTTCCCTTAGATTCTAAAACCATCAAAAGAAAAGAAAGAAATATGCATGCATAATCTATCTATATACGTATCTATAAAAGTGAGAATGTGTGTGTGAGGACAATTCTCAACCTATATGTGGCACAATGAAGAGAGCCCTTTCACGAAAAACACCCGTCTAGCCGAATCCACTGTGAAAAATTTCCCCCACTCTTTATCTGTGCCTAAATCAAAATGTGGATTCCATGAACAAAGCTTCTTTCTTAGAACTGCACGCCTGTGGAACTCTGTTCCGTCTGTCTGCTTCCCACCTGACTACAACTTGGATGTCTTCAAGTCCAACGTTAACAAATTCCTAATGAACCGCCCCCTTAAGTAAACACTTCATCAAATCTCCACACTAACGTAATGTACTTGCAATAACCCTTATCCCTGAGTGGCTTCCGGGCCTTGATAAGTGGTGACCACTGTGTAAAAAAAAAAAAAAAGAAAAAAAAAAGTCCCTTTTGGGGAAGCTGGGAGCTTCTTCATTAATAAACCTTATGCCTAACTTGTGACTGTGCTCGCATGGAGGCAAAAAGAAATTTATTATTGAAAGGAAAACATGGCTTCATTAAATGTAAAAATATATCAATCTGGTATGACTTGAGCCAAGAGTGACAGTTGTTTCTAATATAATAACCAAGTTAAAATGATCTGAGATCTGAGAACTCTAAAGGTCAAACCCGTAAAACTTGTCATCAAGGCATACAAAAACAAAACAATGTTCAAACTGTATGAACATATCTTTCTCTTTTTTTATGCTGTTCTCTCTCTCTCTCTCTCTCTCTCTCTCTCTCTCTCTCCCTCTCTCTTTCACTCCCCTTCTCTCTCTTTCAATGAAGGAAGAGAGAATTGAAATACAATTCTTTATTTTTAAACAACTGAAGCTTGGATTCCCATATACAACAGATGCAGATATAGCAGTTTAGTGCGAATGCAATGGATCGACTGAATGTGCTCCCTCATTGTTAAATGTAAAATAAATTATTTCTTTTTTTTATAAAAATACATTTGTTCGCTATTTTTGTACAAGCATTCAATTTCAGTCTGCAGTCCCTGCCATTAATGTCAATGATGATGATAGAAAGCTGCCTGTAATGACACACTGAAGACATGACCCATGCCAGTCGGGTATAGTCCACGATATATCGACCCATTGCGTTGATGTTTCCATGTTCCTATCGTTTGATAGCATGTCTAATATCCGGGGAGTTTGTTGCATTCCCAGGATGTTGCTCAACCAAGTAACCCTCCCCGGGAATGATAGTGTCATATATATATATATACTCAACACATTTTTGATCAGATCAAAGACAATGGTATATTTTGATTGCCACATACATTGCAGGATGCAGTTTCCTAAGTATAGTTCAGAACTTCAGTCGTATAATCTGTATTTTCAAGTTTAAAACTAAAAAATTGTACAAATTGAAAAGTACTTACAATTTGCTCGTCTGCATCATCTCAATAAGGTCACCGAATAAAACATCTCGATTCTTTTCACAGAAACCATCAATACTGTAAGAAACCTGAAAAATGAATGTTAACCTTTAATGTCTGAATTATTTCGAGAAACTTTTTTTTTTAATTTTGCAACATTTTTTCCAATCCAGAAAGTGTAAGAAACAACTTGAACACAAAATTTCGGCAACTTTTGCTTCTTGTATTTTATCCTTTACTCCTCACTTCCCATAAGCGATATTTCTGACAAAGAGGGGAGGATTGCTGTTTTTGAGTTGGAATATACCCATCTAACGCTTATCATAGGCTAGTTTTTAACCTTGTAGTATTTTTTTAGCTTCTTACATCAAATAGCTTCATGCCTTGCCTGGAGCAATTTCCATAAAAAGAAATAAATACAATAATTATGAAATTAAATCTAGCATGGAAAATAAATCACTCATTTTAATATTTTATTAATATACTAGTGGGAGTACCCGGCGTTGCTTGGGTGTGTTGAGTAAGGAAGCCCCCCCCCAAAAAAAAGTAGGCAGCCCGGGTGGAGAGAGGTGTTAAAAAAAAAGTGGTAGTAAGCAGGCAGGCTCGAACCTGTAAGGCAAAGGAAGAAAAGAAGGTAAAAAAAAAAGCGACGTCTTTGCCGATGTGTCCATGGCAAAACTAGAAGTCGCGAACATCAAAATTAAGCATAGTCAATCGAAAGGAGGCGATGACTTGCAAAAATCTTGGTGGAAAAAGCGACCCCTCCTTGTAAAAAACAGTCAAGTTGAGAGTGGAGGAATTAATGTTTTTTGACCAATTTTTCGATATTTGTCGTCCGAACGATCGAGCTTCAAAAGATTTCGTCATGTTCCGACGCATCTGTTGGAAGTTTTTGGCAGACATACAAACACACACACATACATATATTTTTCTCTTTATATATTAGACTAGCAGGGGTGCCCGGCGTTGCCCGGGTGTTTGTCAGTGTATGTATGTAGTTAAGGAAAAAAGTGTTCATAGGCAGGTAGGCTCAAACACAAAGCCTTGAGGCGAAGGCAGAAAAGAAAGTGGAAGAAAATGTGATATCTTACCGCGACGCTAAGAGGGCAGAAGAAGTGAGAATCGTTGAAATTAAACGATTAAAAAGTTAAGTGAATGAGTTGACACAGGTGCATAAACACCACACACTTAACTTTGGCTGCAAGCCAGTTACGTTGTAAGCTTTCTACGTATTTGTTTGCTTCTCCAAGATTTTGGGGATTGTCCGATGAATAGCAATTGTCTGATATGACGGGTTTTCCCCACATTGACCAAAGCTCATTGCTTTCTGGACGTCAGGCTGAGAACACGACTTCGCTTTCAACTTAGTTTCACTTTTATTTGAAAAAAAAACACATGAGAAGACAGAATAGCATGAATTTTATAAAATAAAAGTCGCTCAAATAAAAGATAGACATGACGTCCATTCGCAAATCGTAGATATTATAATCTAGGGAGTATATAAAAGTTCTAAGAAATGGCACCCCCTCCTCCCCGAGCGCCTCCGCCAAAAAAGCCTTTGCCGGACATACAAAATAAGCGCACATACAATATACTTTTTTGTTTTTATAATCTATATATATAAAAGGTAAAATGTGTGTGTGTGAGTACGTGTGTTTATATGTCTGCCAAAAACTTTCGACACGGGCCACGGATTTTCACAAGTTCGGTATCATTTTGAAGCTCCACATCTTGGAGGACAAATATCGAAAAATTGGGCAAAAACATTCATTCCTTCATCCTTAACAGCTCTCTTTTTTTACAAGGAGGGTGTGAAAAAAAATGGTATCTTCATGACAAGATTGCTTTGTGCATGCGTCATTACGTGCAAAAGACATTGAATTTGTTTTAAATCTTATAAAAACTTTCATCCAGAGTAGTGGAAATTTGAGAAAACTTGCTGCCACTCAAACTTCAGGGAACACCACTGGTTATCATCCCTGAGATATTTCTGATAATAGCCTGTGTGAGAACCCCTAGTGAGTACAAATATTAATAATAAATTAGTGTTTTTGTCTATATATACATAGGGCCAAAAAGAAAGTCTGCACTTGTAATTTTTTAAAAAACTGCAAATTTAAGCTAAATTTAATGTAACTGTTTAAACAAATTATACATCATTTGATTGGCCTTTTATTCTTCTATAATTTTACCTGTTCATATTTGACTTTTTATTGAAATATTCTAGTGTTCACGTCAATTTAAAAAAATAATTTCAAATCGAGGAAGTAAAAAGAAAGTCTGCAGCAACAAATTTGCTCAAAATCATCTTAAATTATCGCCCCTAAATCAGTTTAAAATATCCACCAACAGGCAACAAAGCATCTCTAATTGTAATTGTTGTTGTTTCAGGTTATACAACGTAACATTTAGTCCATATGCCATGACTTTCTGTTGGTAATCGTCAGGAGCTCATTAATCTCCACCTTTCTGGTTTATCTAATCAAGAAATTGGCCACAGGTTGAAATGTGATGGGAAAACGGTACAAAAGACTGTGCAAAAGCATTAAAACACCAACAGTGTTCATGATGCCCCTAAATCTGGTTGTACCAGTTACTTCTAACAGCAAAGACAATGTTATCAAGATCTGCAGCCTAAGAAACAGATTTGAAATGGCTCCCAAAAACAGTGCAATCTTGTTAAAAAGTGCTCTCTTTCTACTGTCAAGAACAGATTAAAGGAATAAAAGGCGAATTAAATGAGGTATAGTTTGTTTAAACAGTTACATTAAATTTAGCTTAAATTTGCAGTTTTTGAAAAAATTACAAGTGCGGACTTACTTTTTGCTGGCACTGTATATATTTAGGAAATTCTAAAATCAAATAAAAGTGATTATTAATTTCTTAAATCATATATCAGTTACTGACAGGAAGCCTGATCTTACTAGAATTTTATATCGTGCCTGCATTTATAGTATTACTAGTCTGGGTGCCTAGCGTTACCCAGATGTTTGGAGGTGTGTGTTGAGCCAAAAAACAAAAGAGTGGTAGTAGGCAGGCAGACTTGAACCCGTACCGTAAAGGAGGAAAAGAATATGAAAAAAAACCTGATGCTTTTGTTGTTGCGCCCATTACCAAACTGGAAGTTGCAAAGGTTTAAATTAAGGCTAGTCAATTGAAAAGAGAGGATGACTTTCGAAAATATCAGTGAAAAAAGTGACCCCTCCCTGTAGAAAAGTGCAAGGAATTAATATTTTTAGCCAATTGTTCGATATTTGTCGTCCGAAGGGTCAAGCTTCAAAACAATGCTGATCTCATGAAAATCCGTCGACTCTGTCGAAAGTTTTTTCGAGACATACAAACATACATACATACATACATACATACATACATACATACATACATACATTTAAACAGACAAGTGAGATTTATATTATAGATGGTAATTCTACTTAGAGAAAATTAACTACATTTTATTAATATAGTAGATTTCTAATAGGTTGACAGTCTTATAAATAATAATAACAATAATAATAATAATAATAATAATAATAAGTAGTAGTAGTAGTAGTAGTAGTAGTAGTAGTAGTAGTATAATAAAAACAAAAAAAAACTGTAGAGTCAACATCAACTGACATTACACCAAATAGTCAAAAGGTCACGAAGCATGGAAAGATCAAGAAGGAAAACACTGATGATGACCTGTGTGAAAACTCCTACTGAGTAATAATATTAATAATACTAGTACTTTGGAGAGGCTTGTTGTCACTCAAATTTCAGTGAAGAGCAATGGTCGTTGCTAGCGAAAAATCAATGGTAAACAACTGTTAAGACAACAATAATATTAAATCAGTGTTTTGTGTCGAGATATAAGACATAATAGAATTAAAACAGTTTGTAATGTTTCTTTCTCAATTCTGAGTGACTTAGTGTACACTGATTAGATTAACATGGATTAACGTATTGATTAATATATGGATTAATATATAACTAAACATATGGAGTAATATGTGGATCAATGTATGGATTAACATGGATTAATATATGGATAAACATATGGATTAATATATGGATTTATATATGGATTAACATATGGATTAATATATGGATTAATATATGATTATATGGATTAATATATGGATTATTATATGGATTAATATATGGATTAATATATGGATTATTATATGGATATATATATGGATTAACATATGGATTAATATATGGATTAATATATGATTATATGGATTAATATATGGATTAATATATGGATTAATATATGGATTAATATATGGATTAATATATGGATTATTATATGGATTAATATATGGATTAATATGTGGATTATTATATGGATTAATATATGGATTAACATATGGATTAACATATGGATTAATATATGGATTAATATATGGATTATTATATGGATTAACATATGGATTTATATATGGATTAATATATGGATTAATATGTGGATTATTATATGGATTAATATATGGATTAACATATGGATTAATATATGGATTAATATATGGATTAATATATGGATTAACATATGGATTATTATATGGATTAATATATGGATTAACATATGGATTAATGTATGTATTAACATATGGATTAATATGTGGATTAACATATGGATTAATATGTGGATTATTATATGGATTAATATATGGATTAACATATGGATTAATATGCTGATTATTATATGGATTAATAGAAAACATAAAGCAATTATGAAGATTATCTCACCTGCCCTGCATAGTGATTAAGAAGAAATCCCTTGTCATTCCCCTGATAATAAGTAGGGTCCAAAGAATTGCTCATTTTCTGAAATATACAAAACATTTTTGGACTTGAGACAAAACAAAAATCATTGAAAACAATAAAAATAATATTTTACTTGAACCTTTCCATCCCGAAAATATAAATATAAGCTAGCATCAGCCTCCTTAGTACTACACAAAATGGTCAAAAAAGGGTCAAGCAGAAAGAAGGGAACTGGAAAAGAGATCACCATCCAGAATTGCTGTCATTGAACAATCTCTGACGATGACCTGTGTGAGAACTCCTGATGAATACAAATAATAATTGTAGTAATTAATAGTGATATTTACATCTAGAAACAAAACCAAGTTTAAGTCTTCTTAAAATTCAGACAAGGCTGCCAGAGTGAGAGCGTGCTACTCCCGTGGGTTGAATGAAAGATTCTGTTTAAAAATCTGTGCAGATTCCCAAGTTCGACAAAAAGATTCTGGAATTCAATAGAAAGATTCTGGAGTTCAACTAAAGGAGGTCGGAGGTTACATTGGCCGAAACATTGTGAAAATTACACGGAAAATGAAAACAATAGTCCAAAGAATTTAAATAATATGAACAATCAATTTTCATCTCAAATATTTGGGACTGTAAATCAAAATCCAAAAAAAGAAAAATTATATTCTTTAAAATTAATTTGGCAGATGGATTTCAAACCATTTTTCAATTAGATAGGTTTTAGCATCTCAAATTCATCTTACAGACTGGTATCACTCTAATAAATTAGCATCAACTGTTGATTTGATTGAAAAACAGTAACGCTCTGCTGGTTTGCAATGAAAGAAATTCTATGAGCTTAAGTTAGTAGTGTGGTCACCATTAAGACGGGACACACAAAAGAGTGACACCGTCGTTTGATTAGTAGTATATATAGAGCACGCACGCACGCACCGGACAAAGAACGACGACTACGACGATAGTCGACTCGGAAACCTTACAGTATCACTCTAATAAATTAGCATCAACTGTTGATTTGATTGAAAAACAATAACGCTCTGCTGGTTTGTAATGAAAGAAATTCTATGAGCTTAAGTTATTTCTAACTGTTATTGTCACATCAGTATCAGCACGTTACAATATGCCAATGGAATCTGTAGCAGCAAGAGTGGCATATACTCTCAAAGATTTTGAAGATGTTTCTTTTATAACATCATTGCTGATTGGTTGAAGCGATGAACTTCCCTTCTGGCTTGTCCAATCAAAGATCATCACTCAGGTGAGTTGAGCACATGACTGAGTTTATAAAAGATTAAACACACAACAATTCTCTCTCTTTCTTTACTGATCTTGGACTGACAACAACTAAATCCTTTCGTTGTTCTGTTATTTGTTCTGTGCTTTTCGTGTTTGACAATTATTTAATTAAGGGTGCCTTCAACCAGCCGCTAAATATCGCCAAAGTAATAAAACTTCTGGATAACCTCAATAACCACACCATCCCAATATATTTCTTTAAAAAAAATTATTTCTCGTTGAAAAATGGCTTATAAAATAACTTACATCAGCCAGTTTGTTGTCGGCACCTTCATTGACCGCATGCATCGTTGCGCAGACATCATCAAGAATGCAAAATACACCGGGTGGCTTTTTTGACTCAATCAAATCACAAACAATTTTATTGTTGAAATAATCAATTGGGCTCCATGTAATGCTTTCAGCTTTGTATTCTTCCTGTAAAACAAAACAAAATAATGAAATTTAACGATAATAAGCGAGTGTCGTCAGAATACTTACATATAAATTGATGATTTCACTTTATGGATTACTAGCAGGCCACCAGGCGTTGCCTAGTCATAAAATACGCATAAATATTATATTTTAATTAACTGAGATATGTGCATGCGAGTATTATATTTTTTTTACTAAACTGCTTACTTCATGTAAGTAAAACAAAAAGAAGAAATACCTGAGCTGAGATCAAAACCAAAACCTAAAGACAGTGAGTCAATTATTATTAAATTAATTATTAAACTATTAATTATTAAACTATTAATTATTAAACTATTAATTATTAAACCAGTGCAATACAATGTTTAAAAGATGTTTCCAAACTACTTCTTTTTAACAGAAGTAATCTTTAATGTGAACTATTCACGCATGCATATTCGTGAAACAGTTAGCAATCAGATAAAAATCCGATTACACCACGTACCAATTTTTCTATTTTGACACCTGTTTTCCGGATGAAAACAGATTAAAAAGTTTTCCACATGTCTGAATATCCTATATACCAAATTTCAAGTCTGCAGATCAAAAATTCGTTTAGTATATAGATTGAGATGTGTCCTCACATGCACACACATTCTCACCTTAATACATATATAGATTTAATTTTCAAAACACAATGTTAATTCTGGTCTGCACTTTAATATGAATTGTGGTATAAAAGCTGTTTTAGTGAAAGAATAAAATAGAAGATATATATGCAGAACATGCATAATAAAATAGAAATAAATGAAACATTCAAATAATAGAAGGGTCACCAGGTAGTAAGTGCTACCTAAAACATAAATAGAGTTTTGTAAATGAGAAATGAAGAAACATGAAATTTTATAAAAAAAAATATTTTCATACAAAAGATAAGAATATAAAAATTACTTTCAATTATGAAAATGTTTATTTATGAAAATTCGTGTTTGGTAAAGATTCCAGTTTCCAAGGGTTAACAATAAATTTCTTCCGTTCATTAAAATGGTATAATGCTAAGAGTGTTCACTAATGGGCCATGTTCAATTTTCGGTTGACTTATACCAAAGACTTAAAAATAATGGTACTTTTCCCTTCTTGTTAAACACTAAGAATTATTAAGAATGAAGAGCAAGTGGAGTAATCCTGGAAATGGAGTAGCACTCTCCCCTACATTTTGGTGTAGCAGTTAATAACAAGGGAGCCTTCAAGTCGTCCTTGATTATAGTATGCCATTCAGCTTGGGTTTTATCAAAATATACCCATATTTAAAAAACTTAAAAAGATTAGATTATATTACACAATTTAAAACATTTTGGGGTATTGTAGTGAAGAAGGTATCAGAAAAAATCTCAGCTGCAAACATGCAGTGAACTTTTTCAGGGCAGGTGCTCAAGCGGAAAAAAATGGCAAAAATACAGTAATGGACTTTTAAAACAGGAGTAAAAGTGGCAAGTGCTTGGGCAACCCTAGCATCTCCCTCTACACATCTTTGTGCATCGCATGTGGGTACAATGCCCGATTTCATTGTGATTGGATCCTGAGCTTTTGAATGATTGATTGACATGATTTAGATGAATAAATGATTTCCTTGGACGAAGATTTGATGGGCCAGGATGTTGGGAGTAATAAAATTTGCATAAATGCCGAACTCCTTGACTTCATGTCACAATATAATCATATCGCAATATAATCATGTCACAATATAATCATGTCACAATATAATCATGTCGCAATATAATCATGTTGCAATATAATCATGTCGCAATATAATCATGTCACAATATAATCATGTCACAATATAATCATGTCGCAATATAATCATGCCACAATATAATCATGTATCAATATAATCATGCCACAATATAATCATGTCACAATATAATCATGTTGCAATATAATCATGTCACAATATAATCATGTCTCAATATAATCATGTCACAATATAATCATGTCGCAATATAATCATGTCAAAATATAATCATGTCATAATATAATCATGTCGCAATATAATCATGTCACAATGTAATCATGTCACAACATAATACTGTTCCATTATAATCATGTCAAAATATAATCATGTCACAATATAATCATGTCGCAATATAATCATGTCACAATATAATCATGTCACAATATAATCATGTCACAATATAATCATGTCGCAATATAATCATGTCACAATATAATCATGTTCCATTATAATCATGTCACAATATAATCATGTCACAATATAATCATGTTGCAATATAATCATGTCACAATATAATCATGTCACAACATACTCATGTTCCATTATAATCATGTCAAAATATAATCATGTCGCAATATAATCATGTCACAATATAATCATGTCACAATATAATCATGTAACAATATAATCATGTAACAATATAATCATGTTGCATTATAATCATGTCACAATATAATCATGTCAATCTCTAATAATGTCGCAATATAATCATGCTGCAATATAATCATGTCACAATTAATCATGTTGCATTATAATCATGTCACAATATAATCATGTCACAATATTATCATGTCAATCTCTAATAATGTCGCAATATAATCATGTTGCAATATAATCATGTCAAAATTTAATCATGTTGCATGATAATCATGTCACAATATAATCATGTCGCAATATAATCATATCACAATATAATCATGTCAGAATATAATACTGTTGCATTATAATCATGTCACAATATATTCATGTAACCATATAATCATGTTCCATTATAATAATGTCACGATATAATCATGTCACAATATAATCATGTCGCAATATAATCATGTCGCAATATAATCATGTCACAATAAAATCATGTAACATTATAATAATGTTCCATTATAATAATGTCACAATATAATCATGTCACAATATAATCATGTCACAATATAATCATTTGCATTATAATCATGTCACAACATAAAAATTCACAATATAATCCTGTCACAATATAATCATGTTGCATTATAAACATGTCTCAATATAATCATGTCACAATATAATCATGTCACAATATAATAATGTCACCATATAATCATGTAACAATATAATCATGTCACAATATAATCATGTCACAATATAATTATGTCGCAATATAATCATGTCACAATATTATCATATCGCAATATAATCATGTCACAATATAATAATGTCACAATATAATAATGTTGCATTATAATCATGTCACAATATAATCATGTCGCAATATAATCATGTCACAATATAATCATGTATCAATATAATCATGCCACAATATAATCATGTCACAATATAATCATGTTGCATTATAATCATGTCTCAATATAATCATGTCACAATATAATCATGTCGCAATATAATCATGTCGCAATATAATCATGTCACCATATAATCATGTCACAATATAATCATGTTCCATTATAATCATGTCACAATATAATCATGTCACAATATAATCATGACACAATATAATCATGTCATAATATAATCATGTCACAATATAATCATGTCGCAATATAATAATGTCACCATAGAATCATGTCACAATATAATCATGTTGCATTATAATTATGTCACAATATAATCATGTCACAATATAATAATGTCACAATATAATAATGTCACATTATAATCATGTCACAATATAATCATGCCACAATATAATCATGTTGCATTATAATCATGTCAAAATATAATCATGTCACAATATAATAATGTCACTATATAATCATGTCGCAATATAATCATGTCACAATATAATCATTGCATTATAATCATGTCACAATATAATCATGTCACACTAAAATCATGTAACAATATGATAATGTCACAATATAATCATGTGGCATTATAATCATGTCACAATATAATCATGTCACAATATAATCATGTCAAAATATTATCATGTTGCATTATAACCATGTTGCAATATAATTATGTCACAATATAATAATGTCACAATATAATCATGTCACAATATAATCATGTTGCATTATAATCATGTCTCAATATAATCATGTCACAATATAATCATGTCACAATATAATCATGTCACCATATAATTATGTCACAATATAATCATCTTGCATTATAATTATGTAACAATATAATTAGGTCACAATATAATCATGTCACAATATAATCATGTCACAATATAATCATGTCACATTATAATCATGTCACAATATAATCATGTCACAATATAATCATGTTGCATTATAATCATGTCACAATATAATCATGTCACAATATAATCATGTCAATTTAATCATGTTGGATTATAATCATATCACAATATAATCATGTCACAATATAATCATGTCACAATATGATCATGTCACAATATAATCATGTTCCATTATAATCATATCACAATATCATAATGTCACAATATAATCATGTCACAATATAATCATGTTGCATTATAATCATGTCACAATATAATCATGTCACAATATAATCATGTCACAATATAATCATGTCACAATATAATCATGTCACAATATATTCATGTAACCATATAATCATGTTCCATTATAATAATGTCACGATATAATCATGTCACAATATAATCATGTCGCAATATAATCATGTCGCAATATAATCATGTCACAATAAAATCATGTAACATTATAATAATGTTCCATTATAATCATGTCACAATATTATCATGTCACAATATAATCATGTCACAATATAATCATTTGCATTATAATCATGTCACAACATAAAAATTCACAATATAATCCTGTCACAATATAATCATGTTGCATTATAAACATGTCTCAATATAATCATGTCACAATATAATCATGTCACAATATAATAATGTCTCCATATAATCATGTCACAATATAATCATGTCACAATATAATCATGTCACAATATAATTATGTCGCAATATAATCATGTCACAATATTATCATATCGCAATATAATCATGTCACAATATAATAATGTCACAATATAATAATGTTGCATTATAATCATGTCACAATATAATCATGTCGCAATATAATCATGTCACAATATAATCATGTATCAATATAATCATGCCACAATATAATCATGTCACAATATAATCATGTTGCATTATAATCATGTCGTAATATAATCATGTCACAATATAATCATGTCGCAATATAATCATGTCGCAATATAATCATGTCACCATATAATCATGTCACAATATAATCATGTTCCATTATAATCATGTCACAATATAATCATGTCACAATATAATCATGACACAATATAATCATGTCATAATATAATCATGTCACAATATAATCATGTCGCAATATAATCATGTCACCATAGAATCATGTCACAATATAATCATGTTGCATTATAATTATGTCACAATATAATCATGTCACAATATAATAATGTCACAATATAATCATATCACAATATAATCATGTCGCAATATAATCATGTCGCAATAAAATCATGTCACAATATAATAATGTTGCATTATAATCATGTCACAATATAATCATGTAACAATATAATCATGTCGCAATATAATCATGTCACAATATAATCATGTCACAATATAATCATGTTGCATTATAATCATGTCTCAATATAATCATGTCAAAATATAATCATGTCGCAATATAATCATGTCAAAATATAATCATGTCACAATATAATAATGTCGCAATATAATCATGTCACAATATAATCATGTCACAATATAATCATGTTCCATTATAATCATGTCAAAATATAATCATGTCACAATATAATCATGTCACAATATAATCATGTCGCAATATAATCATGTCACAATATAATCATTGCATTATAATCATGTCACAATATAATCATGTCACACTAAAATCATGTAACAATATAATAATGTCACAATATAATCATGTGGCATTATAATCATGTCACAATATAATCATGTCACAATATAATCATGTAAAAATATTATCATGTTGCATTATAACCATGTTGCAATATAATTATGTCACAATATAATAATGTCACAATATAATCATGTCACAATATAATCATGTTGCATTATAATCATGTCTCAATATAATCATGTCACAATATAATCATGTTGCATTATAATCATGTCTCAATATAATCATGTCACAATATAATCATGTCACAATATAATCATGTCACCATATAATTATGTCACAATATAATCATCTTGCATTATAATTATGTCACAATATAATTAGGTCACAATATAATCATGTCACAATATAATCATGTCACAATATAATCATGTCACATTATAATCATGTCACAATATAATCATGTCACAATATAATCATGTTGCATTATAATCATGTCACAATATAATCATGTCACAATATAATCATGTCACAATTTAATCATGTTGGATTATAATCATATCACAATATAATCATGTCACAATATAATCATGTCACAATATGATCATGTCACAATATAATCATGTTCCATTATAATCATATCACAATATCATAATGTTACAATATAATCATGTCACAATATAATCATGTTGCATTATAATCATGTCACAATATAATCATGTCACAATATAATCATGTCACAATATAATCATGTCACAATATGATCACGTCACAATATAATCATTTTGCATTATAATTATGTCACAATATAATTATGTCACAATATAATCATTTTGCATTATAATCATGTCACAATATAATCTTGTCACAATATAATCATGTCAAAATATAATCATGTCACAATATAATCATGTCGCAATATAATCATGTCACAATATAATAATATCACAATATAATCATGTTGCATTATAATGATGTCACAATATAATAATGTCACAATATAATCATGTCGCATTATAATCATGTCACAATATAATCATGTCACAATATAATCATGTATACATATAATTATTTCACAATTTAATCATGTTGCATTATAATCCTGTCATCATATAATCATGTCAAAATATAATCATGTCACAATTTAATCATGTTCCATTATAATCATGTCATCATATAATCATGTCACAATATAATCAAGTCACAATATAATCATGTTCCATTATAATCATGTTATAATATAATCATGTCACAATATAATCATGTCACAATATAATCATGTCACAATATAATCATGTTGCATTATAATCATGTCACAATATAATCATCTTACATATAATCATGTCACAATAAAACATGTCACAATATAATACTGTTGCATCATAATACTGTTGCATTATAATCATGTCACAATATAATCATGTCACAATATAATCATGTCACAATATAATCATGTCACAATATAATCATGTCACAATATAATCATGTCACAAAATAATCATGTCACAATATAATCATGTCAAAATATAATCACGTTGCATTATAATCATGTTGCAATATAATCATGCCACAATATAAAAATGTGACAATATAATCATGTCACAATATAATCATGTTGCATTATAATCATGTCTCAATATAATCATGTCACAATATAATCATGTTGCATTATAATCATGTCTCAAGATAATCATGTCACAATATAATCATGTCACAATATAATACTGTTACCATATAATTATGTCACAATATAATCATGTTGCATTATAATTATGTAACAATATAATTAGGTGACAATATAATCATGTCACAATATAATCATGTCACAATATAATCATGTCACATTATAATCATGTCACATTATAATCATGTCACAATAAAATCATGTTGCATTATAATCATGTCACAATATAATCATGTCACAATATAATCATGTCACAATATAATCATGTCACAATTTAATCATGTTGGATTATAATCATATCACAATATAATCATGTCACAATATTATCATGTCACAATATGATCATGTCACAATATAATCATGTTCCATTATAATCATGTCACAATATAATCATGTCACAATATAATCATGTCACAATATAATCATGTTGCATTATAATCATGTCACAACATAATCATGTCACAATATAATCATGTCACAATATAATCATGTCACAATATGATCACGTCACAATATAATCATTTTGCATTATAATTATGTGACAATATAATTATGTCACAATATAATCATGTTGCATTATAATTATATCACAATATAATCTTGTCACAATATAATCACGTCAAAATATAATCATGTCACAATATAATCATGTCTCAATATAATCATGTCACAATATAATCATATCACAATATAATCATGTTGCATTATAATGATGTCACAATATAATCATGTCACAATATAATCATGTCGCATTATAATCATGTCACAATATAATCATGTCACAATATAACCATGTCACAATATAATAATGTATACATATAATTATGGCACAATTTAATCATGTTGCATTATAATCATGTCATCATATAATCATGTCAAAATATAATCATGTCACAATATAATCATGTTCCATTATAATAATGTCACAATATAATCGTGTCACAATATAATCATGTCACAATATAATCATGTTACATATAATTATGTCACAATATAATCATGTCACAATATAATCATGTCGCAATATTATCATGTCGCAATATAATCATGTCACAATATAATCATGTCACAATATTATCATGCTGCATTATAATCATGTCACAATATATCATGTTACAATATAATAATGTCGCATTATAAACATGTCACAATATGATCATGTCACAATATAATCATGTCACAATATAATCATGTCACAATTTAATCATGTTGCATTATAATCATATCACAATATAATCATGTCGCAATATAATCATGTCACAATATAATCATGTCACAATATAATCATGTTTCATTATAATCATGTCACAATATAATCATGCCACAATATAATCATGTCACAATATAATCATGTCACAATATAATAATGTCACAATATAATCATGTTGCATTATAATCATGTCACAATATAATCCTGTCACAATATAATCATGTCGCATTATAATCATGTCACAATATAATCATGTCACAATATAATCATGGCACAATTTAATCATGTTGCATTATAATCATATCACAATATAATCATGTTCCATTATAATCCTGTCACATTATAATCATGTCACAATATTATCATGTCACAATATAATCATGTTCCATTATAATCATGTCACAATATAATCATGTGACAATATAATCATGTCACAATATAATCATGTCACAATATTATCATGTTGCATTATAATTATGTCACAATATAATTATGTCACAATATGATCATGTTGCATTATAATCATGTCATAATATAATTAGGTCACAATATAATCATGTCACAATATAATCATGTCACAATATTATCATGTCACAATATAATCATGTACAATATAATCATGTGACAATATAATCATGTTGCATTATAATCATGTCACAATATAATCATGTCACAATATAATCATATCGCATTATAATCATGTCCCAATATAATCATGTCACAATATAATCATGTCACAATATAATCATGTCAAAATATAATCATGTCACAATTAATCATGTTGCATTATAATCATGTCACAATATAATCATGTCACAATTTAATCATGTTGCATTATAATCATGTCACAATATAATCAGACAAGGCAAGAGATGGTATGTCCGTCTTTGCTGGTGGTCGGTTTTTCTCTGCCCATTGTTGCTCATACAAGTAGACTAAAATAGTTCCTTATGGAAGAGAAAGAATCAATGCCTGCTGATTAGTCAGTAGTGACCAGATTGTTCTGGCGGGGAGGGGGAGGGGTTGATTCACAAAAGAAAATTGTTTGCTATTTGTGATTGCTACACTATTATTTGGGATTGTATCTAACAGCGAACTGCATGTAGTTGGGCAGTGAGATGTTTGTTTACATTACATTTAAACTTTTTCTTGTTAGTATAGTCAGGGAAGGATGAAACAGGGAAGGAATTTCAAAATCTGGTAATCCAAGGGAAGAAACTAATAGAGTAGAAAACTTCCCACCATCTAGGGATCTCAATAGTGAAAGGGTGGAATTTTGCTTGTTGGGTTATATATGTTGGGAGGAGATGAGGGCACAAGTTCTATGAGCTCATCAAAGCACATTCTATTAGATACTTGTGACACATTACTGTGATGGGACGGAGGTTGGAGCTTAGTCAATAGTGTGTGACCTATTAGATTTGAAATTTTCCCTTCGAATTCTCTCTAAGAGTGAGAGGCTAGTGGTAGATGCACCAGCCCAGATGTGGCAACAATACTCCATACACCGGCTAATGGTAGCCTTGTAGAGGCACAGGATACTTTCAGGCATAAAGCACGGTAGAGGAAACCCAGATTCTGTGCAGCAGCCTTGGCAATGTCCTCAATGTATTTGTTCCAATTCATGTTGCATGTGAATGTTAAGTCTAGGAGTTTGAATGATGAGCTCTCAGGTACGGTGTTATTACTCATGGCTATCTGTAGTTGAGAAGGTTAAAGGAACGTAACTTTATCTCAGTCGCATTAAATGTTTCCATCCATTCGACTACAGACTAATGAAAAACTGCCACATGAAGTATAACATATTTGAAAAGATAACGAGTATTTGTACACCATTAGAAGATCATCTCAAACATTTGCGTGTTGCCTTTCAAACAACGAATTCAAAAACTAAAATTTAAATGTGAGTGTTTTTACCTGTTCAGCTTTGAGTGTCAAATCAATGAATATTTGTTGGAGCTTTTCATTGACATAATTAATACAGAATTGTTCAAATCCATTCTTATCGAAGATTTCAAACCCGTAAATATCCAAGATACCCACATTCACTACACTTGAATGATTCTCCATTGCTCTGTTGACAGCCTGTAAAGAGACATGTTATTTGACATTTTTAAAGGCATTCAGTCGGAATAAAATGGCTTATTTTTATTAAAATTAATAAGCATACAAAGAAAAGCAAATAAAAGTAATAAAGATTGCAATTATAAATAAGTTAGAATTCTCAGGTTTAAATAATTTACGATTTTTAGTTGTTTAAGAAATTAATGCAATATTGATATAATATAATGAAAGATATTACAAACTTAATTAAACCTATTAAATAATGAAAAATATTAAATAATGAAAAACATTAAATAATGAAAAAATATAAAAATAATGAAAAAAATTAAATAATGAAAAATATTAAATAATGAAAAATATTAAATAATGAAAAATATTAAATAATGAAAAAATATTAAATAATGAAAAATATTAAATAATGAAAAATATTAAATAATGAAAGATATTAAAAATTTAAACCCATTCAATAATGAAAAATATTGAATAAGGAAAGATATATAAAATTTAAACCCATTAAATAATGAAAAATATTAAATAATGAAAGATATTAAAAACTTAAACCCATTAAATAATGAAAAATATTAAATAATGAAAGATATTAAAAATATAAACCCATTAAATAATGAAAAATATTGAATAATGAAAGATATTAAAAATGTAAACCCATTAAATAATGAAAAATATTAAATAATGAAAGATATAAAAATGTAAACCAATTAAATAATGAAAAATATTAAATAATGAAAGATATTAAAAACTTCAACCCATTAAATAATGAAAAATATTAAATAATGAAAGATATTAAAAATGTAAACCCATTAAATAATGGAAAATATTAAATAATGAAAGATATTAAAACTTAACCCCATTAAATAATGAAAAATATTAAATAATGAAAAATATTTAATAATGAAAAATATTTAATAATGAAAAATATTGAATAATGAAAAATATTAAATAATGAAAAAATATTAAATAATGAAAAATATTAAATAATGAAAAATATTAAATAATGAAAAATATTAAAAATTTAAACCCATTAAATAATGAAAAATATTAAATAATGAAAAATATTAAATAATGAAAAATATTAAATAATGAAAAATATTAAAAATTTAAACCCATTAAATAATGAAAAATATTAAATAATGAATAATATTAAATAATGAAAAACGTTAAATAATGAAAAAATATTAAATAATGAAAAATATTAAATAATGAAAAATATCAAATAATGAAAAATATTAAATAATGAAAAATATTAAATAATGAAAAACATTTAATAATGAAAAATATGTAATAATGAAAAAATATTAAATAATGAAAAATATTAAATAATGAAAAATATTAAATAATGAAAAATATTTAATAATGAAAAATATTAAATAATGAAAAATATTAAATAATGAAAAATATTAAATAATGAAAAATATTAAATAATGAAAAATATTAAATAATGAAAAATATTTAATAATGAAAAATATGTAATAATGAAAAATATTGAATAATGAAAAATATTAAATAATGAAAGAATATTAAATAATGAAAAATATTAAATAATGACAAATATTAAATAATGAAAAATATTAAATAATGAAACAATATTAAATAATGAAAAATATTAAATAATGAAAATATTAAATAATGAAAAATATTAAATAATGAAAAATATTAAAAATTTAAACCCATTAAATAATAAAAAATATTAAATAATGAAAAATATTAAATAATGAAAAACGTTAAATAATGAAAAAACATTAAATATTGAAAAGTATTAAATGATGAAAAAATATTAAATAATGAAAAATATTAAATAATGAAAAATATTAAATAATGAAAAATATTAAATAATGAAAAAATATTAAATAATGAAAAATATTAAATAATGAAAAATATTAAATAATGAAAAAATATTTAATAATGAAACAATATTAAATAATGAAAAAATATTTAATAATGAAAAATATTAAATAATGAAAAATATTAAATAATGAAAAATATTTAATAATGAAAAATATTAAAAGATGAAAAATATTAAACAATGAAAAATATTAAATAATGAAAAACATTAAATAATGAAAAATATTAAAAGCTTCCACATAATATTAGAGTAAATAAAAAAGTAGAAAATTCCAGTGGAAGTTAAAGAAAAAAACTAGAAGTTGTGAGTCTTACCGCAACGAGAAAATCAAACAATCGGTTGTAGAGTGCCTTGGCCAGAGCATCCCGGGTATAGACAGCTTGGTCGACATTCAGCTTCATTTCGATCCGTTCTGACTTACCTCCCCATTTACTGTCCATCACCCGTCCTGTCAACTTTGAATTCAGCAATGTTTTGTCAATCCCCAACAAATAAGCTGGGAAATCCAAGACTGAAATAAAAATTCATTTGTAAGAAAGTCCAGAAAATAAATTCTTTTAAAATGAAGTTGAATCTATACATAAAATTGTACTCATAATCTGTTTATTTGTCTGTCCACATACTTCTTTGAAAATCATATACAGTTTGACCCTTCGAAAATGCCACCTATGAAATTGTTAATAAAATTCACAATCCTATCTGTAATCCAATCAAATTTGGTACAAATAAACTTTGCGCTAAATATCACGTGACTAACAAGTTTCTTGTATGATTTTTAACTCAATGTTATAAACGTGGGAACCTTTTATAATGCTTAGGAGTGCTCTATTCAATTATATTGAAGGGGATAACGAATAAGCACACTGGTTGTTAAGACACCAGTGGGTGGGGGTTACTTTCCCTTGGGCAGTTAGACCCAGATCGTGGGACGGGAATTCATGCTTCCCTCATGGTAGGTCAAAACTCATGTGAGAGAATGCAAGGTGACACTATCCTAGTCCCTAATCCTAATAGTTCCCATATTCTATTAAATTCTATACTAGGTCTGAAGAAGGTTGTAGGTTACACTGACCGAAACATTGTGAAAACAACAAGATAAGAACCGTAGTCCGAATAATACAAATTATTAATCCTCGTTTCAAAAGTTCAGAACAAAAAAAGTTTGTTTCATACTAGGAAAGAAGGATATAAGGATCTCCCAACAACAAAGTTATGAGTTATAGCAAAGAACACTGGTGGGTGACTTCCCCTTATGCAGTGAAACCAAGACAGCAGGATGCAAAAGCACTCTTCTCCCACGGTGAGTCAAAACTCATGTGGGTGAATACACGGTGATGATATCCTAATCCCTAATCTTGATGGTAGAGATAATCCATGTAAGTGAAAAAAAACTATCGGTGGATAACACTTATTCCCCATGCTGAGTGCATTACAGCATTGATACAATTACAGGAGACCAAACCAGACCTATTCTTCTTAAGCGAAACTCACACTGGACCGACTATTTCCCTAGATGAGTTCGTAATTAAAGGATATTCTAATTTAACATCCAAATTTGACCCTGAAGATCGACATGGGCATGGAATATGTGCCTACATTAGAGATGCTTTCCATGTGGTAGGGACATCTCCAGAGAAAACCCTAAATTGCCCTATATGTGCTTTCAGATTGCACTTGCTCACGCCACTGCGTTTATATTTGCCCTCTATTTCTCCCATAACAGTGGAGTTTCTATCTTTTAAAGAGACTTCAATGTTCACAATGTGGAATGGTTAGCCCATTCAAACAAGACCGATGATGAGAGGAGGTTTTTTCACGACTTCTTCATTGCTTATAATCTAACTCAGATTGTTCACGAACCCACTCGTGTGCCTGACGCTGATGGTCAATAATGCAAATCTCCTAGATCTTTTTTCTCACAACTTGCTCTGAGCTATGTTCATCTTCCATTCTGTTCCAACTGGGATCTTCCAACCACTCGGCTGTCTTCATTAACATAAAAACAAAATGTAATAAGTCCTCCAACATACATTTCCTTTGTACAGTATGTCAATACTCTACGGCTGACTAGGATAGCTTTCGTACATTTATATCAGATCTACCTCTACATTCCATGTTTAAAAGGAATATGTCCTTCATAGTATCAGACCTGACGAAATGGTTAATTGTAGGTATAGACCGCTTTATATCCTCAAAAAAATCCCAGCAAAAACCCAACAGTCAGCCATGGTTCTCTCCAGAATGTGCTGCTACCATTGCGCACCAAAATTACTATTTCTATTGCTTCCAACGTAATAGATGTACTGAGACTAAAGCTGCCTCAGGCTAGCAGAACAATGTTTCGAAAAGATTACATCAAAGAAATTTATCCAAATGAAATGAACAATTCCATTCATTAAGAACTGAAATCCTTACATTCATTAACAGTGACAAGAGCGTAGTTGCCTTGTTCATGGAAGGTAATATTTCCCAAATGCAAGATGGCTGCCGATAATGACAAGATGTCTTGCTGCCTGGCTTCAGATAAACCCATAACTTGCATGGCATGCTGCAAGAAAAGAAGAAAATTAATAGTTGAAAAGGAAAAAAATAAAAAACAAGTTCAGCACAAAAATTTTAAAATATTCAAATATAATTGAAAATTATTGAAAATTCCTTCTAATATTATCATTATTCTTTTGTATACTAACTCGTGTCCACAGTGTTTCCTATGAACCACATTGATATAGCCTTCAAACATACCTTCTTTTCACAAATTGTTTAATATTTCTTTTAAACAGATGTAACTGTTAATGTGAAAGCTGACATAGATAAAGCAAAGTAAACTAAGATAAGCAGCCAAGGGCAACATGAAGGCTCCTCTTTCACTGGCTACTACATTCAGATGTAAAGGAGGGTGCTACTTTTTTCCTAGGATTACTGCACTTACTGATGATTCCCATCTTATCATGCTAAGTGTTTTGCAAAGGGGCATCAAGTATCATTTTTTGAGGCATGTACTTCAATCCCCAGATCATTAACAAACATTTCAACCATGATACAATGTAGAATTTTTTTATTATTATTTCATTAATTTTTGTTACTATTTAGGGCATTATTGAAAATTGTCTTCATTGTAACAAGCTTCCTAACCAGAATAAGTAATTTTTGAAAGAACTTGGATCGAAATAAACTTTTCTTTCTTTCTTTCTTTATTTGCAGACTGTTATCCGCATCTTCATAGTTGCTGTTGTTTCATCAGGTCTCAGCCAACTCATCCTCTGGCCTTCTTCAGGTAATTAACCATGATGGGATAGGAATGCTGAGTTTCGTAACTGTATACCCAGTATATGTTTTCGTATTCTCACTACGTTTTTGGCCAACTAAACCTCTGACCTGCTTTGGGTAGGATTGAAACTGCTATATTTAGAGAATGCTTACCTGGAACCGTAGAGACTCAATGCCTCTATCCTGAAGAAGGCCAGAGGATGAGTTGGCTGAAATGTGGTGAAACAACAACTACTATGAAGATGAGGAGAACAATACAAAAATAAATAAATAAATACACAAATTACTCATCTCAAAGGATTCCAATAAAAATATTATACATTTTTTCTTAAGATCAATAACAATAAAGCACTGGTTAGTCAGAATCAAATATTGATTCGTGAGGTTCCAAGTTACTGATGTCAAAAATGAACAAAGAGAATACGTTTAATTTATTACATCAAAGAAATAACACAATTGAATAAGATGAATACTTGCCATTGTTTCTTTGAAGTCCTTGCTGTCATTAATGTCATCAACTTCATAAACGCCACTTTGATTTAGGTATGAGTAATAATCCAATGTGGTCAAGCCAAGATTGGCTGCAAACAAAGAAACATGAAACGTAATTAAAAACGTAATTAAAAACGTCATTAAAAACGTAATTAAAAACGTCATTAAAAACGTAATTAAAAAATAACTTGTCATCAAAAAAAAATAATTAGATTACAGTGAAAAAAAAATTTGGGATGTTTTTTATTTCACAAATTTGCATATTTTTTGTCAGCACCCAACATCATGACACATTTGGATTTGTTTTACTTTTATTCATCCTAAACCAGGGATATTGTCATTGACGTGTAAAGGGGGATACTGTGACAGGGTCCAGATTTGTACAGCTAACCTGCATAGTAAGTTGGGTGGCAAAATGTTTGTTCACTTTACATTTAAATTCCCGCATGTTGGTACAGCTGAGGAAACAAGGAGCAGGATGGAAATTCTGAAAGCAAGCGATCCAAGGAATGGAAACTAATAGGGACCTCTACAGAGTGTGGGATCGATTTGCTCCTAGTCTGGTGAGTCGGAAGGGGTTTTTGTTGAGGATGTACAAGTGTTGTAAGTTCGTCGCGGCATGTTTGTGTGGAAGTACTTGTAAAACAATCACAGGAATGCAACATTGCTGTGATGTCAAGGGCAATATGAAAATTTTCTCAAGCTCCAAAAGTAACACATCTATGTGAAAGTAATAAGCCAGTGTGAACTTAGGAACTCCCTTAACATTTAGTCAGCAAAATCAGTTTTCTCCAGACATCACCAGCCGGTCCCTCATGGAAGAACCCAAGAACCTTTGCTCCCCTCTCCCTTCCCTCCCATGCCTTTGGGCTGAGGAAGGTAAAAAAAAAACTCAGCGACTCACATAATAGCTTTCTTCAACTTGCACACACATATTTACATACTAGCAACAGTCAGGCAAACAGAAACAAATTTCTACTCACAGTTATACATGCACTGCCTACTAGACAATATCTTTGAGTGTCTAAGGTCTCTCTGTATGGGGGGGGGGATCAGGACAACCTGGCATGAAGGTAGTTTTCCCTACAAATAAACCCTGATTAAATATTCAAAATCACATAATATTCACAGCCTAAATAAGATTTCCTTTCTATGGCTAACCTACAATAACTTTTACGAGAAATGGTGCACCTTCTCCAAGTGATGTTAACTCAAGTAACAGCACAAAGCCGAATACTCCACCAGACTAGATTAATTCTTGTCCTGGAATCCAGTAAGACGAAGAGACCAAAACAAAAGATATGCTACAACATATAAAAATGGTTAATTGGGGAGAGGAAAATTATGTTCTCAATTTCTTTACAAACTCAGTGTTTGAGAGATAAAGAACTTTAATAGAACATTCGGATATCTATGTATCTCTTATAGAGTTCAACTGTTAGCTCCAGGTAGTGGGCCCCTTGATTTCTGAGAAGTTTGACTGAAGTAAAATAAAACAAAAAACACGAACAAGGTAAACCAACACACACACACATACACAATGCCACGCTGCCAAATACTCACATATGCATATGTTGCACACCATGAAAATTTTGACCTACACATTTTTAAGCCTTCTTCCTACTAACTCAACTCATATTTATGATTAAAAGTAACTTTATTTTCTCCAATTCATCATTTATAAAACTCTGTTCATGTTTTAATTAGCACTTACTACCTGGTGACCCTTCTATTCTCTAAATGTTTCATTTATTTCCATGCTTATATGAATGCATGTGTATATCTGTTTAGTTTCTTCCTTCGCCAAAACATGACTTTTACACCCACAATCTCTACTATTATATCAAAGTCTCTTTGTGTGTGTGTCCCTTTCTCATAGGTTCTGAAACGGCTAATTCTATCTTTTGCAAATTTCACACAAAGCTAATTTATATCCCTGGCAGTGTTCTATGATAGATTTTGTACAGAAACTTGTTCGATAAGTATCGAAAACCAAAATAATCCAATCTTGAAAATAGTCTTTCTCCTCTTAGAGATAAAAAGAATTTTTACAGGGGAATATTTTACACTACACCGGTGTAACCTTGACCGGTGTAACGTAAAATATTCCCCTGTAAAAATTCTTCCTTTTTATCTATAAGAGAAGAAAGACTATGTTTAAGATCATATTAGCTGACATGATATTTGATGAACAACATTTTCATTTTTTTATTTTTTTTTGTGTATTTGTCGACCGGGCAAATTATTCCTCATAATATATAATATTCAATAGAGGATTGATAATACATATGCAATCTGCATAAATTAAAACATCATGTTTAAGCGTATTGTATGACCAGGCAACGCCAGGCATCCAGCTAATTTATATTAAATATTGGTGCAGTTCTTCACCATATTTAAAAATGCTATCATCATCCAAAATGACACTATAAATGTTGTTTCAAAGTAAAAAAGGGGGAAAAAAAACCAACTTACTTTTTCGTTCCTCTGTTGCTCCTGAGCACATTTGATAGAATATGTGGAAGTTCCTTTCATCTGGATTTTGTAAAACGACTCGTGACTAGAAGAAGAAAAAAAAAAGAAATTTAAAACAAAGATTCGATAATTTCTTCAAAATCAGTTCAGCTTTTTGGAAGGACATAGATTTTTGTCTTATCGTCCATTTTTCTGTTACTCCATTAATTTGTTATTGTGTCATTCTGTTTGTTGTGACTCATGGTCTTTCTTTTTATTACCTCCCTTTAATCTTCCCTTTCTTCCGGAGGGGACAATCTGTGACCCTTCACTGCTGGAACCGGTGCTTTTATTTCCTTTTTTTCTATGGTGTGACTAGTGATAGACCACTCCGATACTTTTCTTTAACAACCAGACCATTGTTGTAAGTTTCTTAATCTTCCGTTTCTTTACTAAAACTTTAATTTTAACTAGCGAGACCTGTGGAAATTCCACAGCGGACTCTTTCATATGTAATACATTGATGTTGGCATTCCGTGGATGTTCAGAGTAAATTGAGACACCCTGACCTTATTATAGCTCTTTTGTTAAAACTGCAAAAGTATTTATCTAAGCTAGCAGGGACACCCAGTATAGTCCGGTTGTAAAATATGCTTAAAGATGATATTTTAATTTATGCAAATTTCGCATGTATTATTATAAAGTCATTTTTCTATCGATTCATATGATTCGACGCAACAACTTTAATCAAAGCCGAAAATCAAAAATTGAAGAAAAAAAATGTATATATATATATATATATATATATATATACATATATATATATATAACTTGAGTTCCTTCAGCTGTATTCGAAACTGAAATCAAAACTTATGAAGAAAAAAAATGAATATATATATATATATATATATATATATATATATATATAACTTCAGCTATATTCGAAACTGAAATCAAAACTTATGAAGAATTCTTAGTAAAATTATTTATAAAAAAAATAGATGACTTGAGTGCCATCAGCTATAATTGAAACCGAAACCAAAACTTATGAAGAATTCATGGTAAAATTATTTATTACAAGAAATGGAAAGTCATAACAATTAAACGACAGTCACTCGAAAGAAAAAAGATGTAAGCATGACACACCAAATAACACAAAATATCGTATTAATATATAGATTCCTTACTTTGTCTATTTCATTTGTATTTTTGTCCTTTCGACTTAATTCTCTCATATTAAACATTTACTGCATTTCTTTCAACCCAAGCTTTGCACTACTTCTGTATTCATTGTTTCTTTCCTGGTTTTGTCTTTACGTTCCTCAATTTCAATAAACCTGTCGATATAATGATAAACTGTCCTCAAAGTCTTGATTGTGAAGAGGTGTTTATACTTTCCATCCTAACACTTCACACACTCTCTAGAAAAGTATAAAAGTGAAATTGTGTGTGTGTGTGTGAACGTGAGCATGTGTGTGTGAGGACACTTCTCAACCTATACACTCAACAAATTTTTGATCTACAGATTGAAATTTGGTACATGGGGTATTCAGACATGTGGAAAACTTTTTAATCAGTTTTCATCTGGAAAAAAAAAACCTGTTAGGAATATATAATACCTTTGTGTGAAATTTCATAAAAATCGGTCCAGTCATTTTTGAGTCCATAAGAAACCAACTCATAGTCACACAAAGTTCCTTTCATATAGAGTAGAGATCTTAAAAATGAACTGTTATAAAATTTTTAGACAGCACTTGCTAACTGGTGACCCCTCTATTCTTAACGTTCCATTTATTTCCATTTTATTATGAATGCATGCTTGTATGGATATACTCTTCATAACTTTTATACTCCTAATTAGATTGAATGTTGGTGTTGTTGCCATTGTCATTCAAAATGACCTCTGCCAAGGCTAGGAACACTGCCACAGATTGGTGACCATGTCACATATGTACTCCAGGAAAACTCTTGCATCGCAATCTGGAACAATAGTGTATCCAAAAGTACACGGATGATTCCACACGATCCAAAATAGGGCCATTCAGAGACAACGGTCCCCAGTCCTCCGGAGAGATGAAGGAAGCGAGCAACTTTGATATGCTAATAAACATGCACATGCAAAGTGCAGAATTCTGCAACATGTCCAATGCAACATGCACTTTCTTCTCAGTTGACCTGACATTTATCTCACTTCCACGGAAAATGGTGTGAGACAAAGGTTAGAAAGTAGGATTTGAAGAGTCATCGCGCTAGAGAAAAAGCAAAAAAAAATGTTACCATTCCTCAGTAAGGGTACCTTGAACGATTAGCAATAAACTAAATAATTCTTAAAGGGAGAAGGTAAAGCCTGGGAGGATGGACCTCCAAGAACTGCACAGAACCAAAATCATACCTCAGTCAACAGGATAATAGCCTTCTTAACGATGGTATATACCATGGGTTCTCAACCGGGGTCCACATGGATCCTAGGGGTCCATGGAATATTTCTGGAGGTCCACAATGATATTTTGGTGGTTTATAAATAAAACTAACTTATAATGGTTTTTATTATTAAAAATTTAATTTCTACTGTAATTTTGGTTTGAAGTGAAAAAAGCTGAAGTAGACATTCAAACGAATTTGAATATATTTTCTAGATTTCAAAACATTTCCATAAAATTGCCTTGAAAACAGTAAAAAAGAACGAGTGATAAGAGCTGGTTTTAAATATGTGCCTCAGGCAGTCTGTGTTTTTTCTATTATATTGTCTGTCTGACCTTCACCCTCCAATACTATGACCAATAGTTATGAGACCAAGAAAGAAGGAAAAAGGGGTCATGGGTAACAAAAGGTTGATAACCACTGATCTAGACTCTGGTTACTTTGGTGCTGAGGGAAAACCCTGGTTGACCCCAACAATAGGATATTATCTGGTTCTCAGATAAGTTATGCTTAGCATAAAAACGGTTCTTCACTCGACACACCTAATGTGTGTAAAGTTCAAAAACATTGTCTTGGAATTTTGGAGATGAAGATCATAGAATTATTTTGATTTTGTTGTTATTTTCACGTTTCCATTGATGTAATCCTTGATAATTAATTATAAATTCAAAGATCAATCAAATCAAAATATACCTGTTTTTATGTGGACTTGATATCCCAGACTGGAAAATAAATTCAATAAAAGCACATAGACATGTTTTTCTCTTGCACACACACGAATTATTCGTTTTATTTGCGTTAGGAAGACTGGCCAAAAGTAGTCCCCAACAGAAATTTATAACGGAGAAAACGAACTAAGAGCAGATAACTCTAATTCTTTAGAACAAGGATATCTGATTCATGGTGCAAGGGAGATAACTCTTAACAGACTGAATGATTGATAATTCAACAATTCCAATCTTCTTTTTAACTTGAGAATTTTTTATGTCAAACTCAACAACGCTCATCCTAGAAGATTGAAATGCGTCGCACTGAAATTCCTTTAAACCTGCTGCTATTGCTATATCTCCAATGAATATGTGGCAGCTGAATACGGGCACGTTTGAATTATAAAATTCTAGTTTTGCTTTTAAACTTTAATTAAAGCTAAAAACTATTTTGCTATCATTTGACTATTTAAAAATCACCTCCAATTCCAAACAGTCATAATAAAATAAACTCTTTTCGAACTCTGATTTCATTCTTCTTGTACAAATATTTAAATTAAAAAAATTATTTTCTTCACAGAATTTTATTAAGATAATCAAAAAGAAAAGAAAAACAAAAAACAAAATCTCACTTTTTCTAAAAGGAAATTCGATACTTTTCCTCCAATCGGTTCTCCACCTCGGCTGAACTGGATTTCAACATATTTTCCCTACAAAAAAATAAATGAATATTTCAAAAAAAGGCATTAATCATATCAGATTAAAATGACTTTATAAATATAATAATGTTTAATTACCGCCCTGTTCTGTGGCTGAACAGACCAAACCTGTGACTATGGATTCACATAAAAACCTCTACATAATTACACTGGCGAATTTTAATATAAGAAAACTGCAATAAATTAAATAATTATAAATTATTTTTATATAATAGCTTGAATTATAATATAAAACGTAAAAATCAAGTATCATAGTTCAATTGTGCTCTAAACAGAAACGTTTATTACAAACATGCCTCTGTTTTATCAAAGAAGCTACTGTTGATTTTATCTGCCAGTCCCTTCTGTTTGTGTGGTGATAAAACTTCTCAAATGATGTTAGGCTGTATAAAAGTAGTAACTTTGGTTAAAATTGGACTGTTCGGTCTTTAATAAGATTTTATCAAATATCGATTTTTGATACTTAGAAGAAGAATTCCGATACAAAACCTATCTAAGAATACTCCCAGACATATAAACAATATTTGCATGAAATTTCAAAAGAATTGGCCCAGCCATTTTGGAGTCAGAAAACACACACAGACACACACACACACACACACACACACACACACACACACACACACACAAAGTGTCTTTTTATATATTAGTAGAGATTTTTTTAAATATGTTTATTTACTAAAACATTTTTACAGAAAAATGAATATTGAAATTAATTTTTTTTTAATAAAATAAAATAAAGTAAATAAACGAATTGAATGAATGTTTAAATAAATGGAAAAAATAAATGAATGTTAATTTTACTTAAAACAAATATGAATTTTTCACATCTAATAAATAAAATAAAATAAACATAATAAGAAGAAAACATGTATTTGTCCAAATATCATGAAATGACATAATCTATAATATAAATCTCACCTGTCTGCTTAAATGTATGTATGTATGTATGTATGTATGTATGTATGTATGTATGTATGCCTAAAACTTTCGACAGAGGCGACAAATTTTCACATGATCGGTATCGTTTTGAAGCTCGACCCTTCGGGTGACAACTATCAAATAATTGGCTAAAAACTAAATTAGTTCCTTCACCCTCAACTGGGCACTTTTCTACAGGGAGGGGACGCTTTTTTCACAAAGATTTTCGAAAAGCATCTCCTCTTTTTGATTGACTAGCCTTATTTTAAGCCTTCGCCACTTCTGATTTGGCGATGGACGCAACGGCAAAAACGTTACTTTTTTTTCACATTCTTTTCCTCCTTCGCGGTACGGGTTCGAGCCTGCCTACTACCACTTTTTTTTTTTTTGCTCAACACACACCGCCAAACACCCGGGCAACGCCAGGTTCCCAGGCTAAAAAATAATAAAAGAATTGTAACAGATGAAGTAAACATCTTCAAATTAAGTCACACTGTTTACTTCAGAGAACTTTCAAACCCAGAACCCGTTTGGATCAGTAAATATATAAAATAACCAAATAATCCGTAATATAATTATATATATTGTGTCTGTTTCGATCTCTTTATCCAAAAATAGTTGTTCATTTGTATGTAACAATAAAGGGAGGTAATTCAATATATGTATTCAAGCTTATACAGCAAGTTACAATGTGAAAATTGCAGTTCCATACAAATAAACAGGAAAACGCTTTAATACACTTATATATCAGGCAAAAAAACTTATCTACACCTAAAATTATGAAAATATTATTGCGTAAAATTAAAAAATAAAATAATCAGTTTTATCATATTTTACCAATCCACCATCGATAAGAGTGGAAATATGTGTAAAGCAGGAGGGATAAGTTTGTCATTTAACCAAATAATTATTAATGTCGAATCGACAAAATACGAAAACTGATTTTTTATTTTTAATTAAAAATTCTACTTAATAATTTTTCCTAATTTTGGGTGAGGATAATTATGCTTGCATTGTATGTAAACATATCGAAGAGTTTTTACTTAGAATGTGAATTTTCACTTGTGCCCAATACTGTAGAAGCACACAAGTGAATGTGAATATCAGCAGCAGCAGCAGCTTCCTCACTAAAATCCTTTCTCCACGATCAAGATTTCCAGCTACGGTATAACTGGAAGTGTTTTCTCAATCATTAAATCATTTCTCTCCGATAGGCTCATAAGAGTAGTGGTCGATGGACAAAAATCGGAGGCCTGCAATATAAATGCTAGAGTCTCAAGGGTCAATCCTTGGCCCAACTCTCTTCCTGATCTACATCAATGACCTCCCTAAACACATACTTAAATCATTCGTTGACATCTATGCTGATGACACGACCATCTACGGCAACACATCAAAGGCTGTAAATGACAAAGTTCTCTTTGATTCTCTCTCCTCTGATCTCGAGCGCGTGGTTCAGTGGGGGAAGATGTGGCTGGTTACCTTTAATGTATCTAAAACCAAACTCCTATCTTTACATCATCAATGCTCTGATCCCCATCTGGCATCAATTGAAATGGATGGCTCTCGTCTAGGAGAAGCCCCGTGTTTTGACAAGCTTCTGGGTTTGTCCTTTTCTCCTGATCTGAAATGGAACACGTACATCAAGTCTGTTGCCAAGGTCGCGGGAAAGATGGTGGGATCCTTCTACCGCTCCAGAAGATATCTCACTACTTATGCAATTCTCTATCTATATAAAAGTCAAGTATGTCCAAGGATGGGATACCGCTGACATATCTGGGCAGGAGCTGCTGAAAACAGCCTATCCTGCCTTGACAGAGTACAAAATAGACTTCGTGGCTTACTGGGGGATGCCCTTTTCTCTACCCTGCAACCTCTCTCCCACAGAAGAGACGTTGCGAGCCTATCCTTGTTTTATCATTATTTCCATGGCAGGTGCTCGTCTGAACTCCAATCTCTGGTCCCCCCTTGCCAATCTTTCACGAAAAACACCCGTCTAGCTGAATCCACTGTGAAAAATTTCCCCCACTCTTTATCTGTGCCTAAATCAAAATGTGGATTCATGAACAAAGCCTCTTTCTTAGAACTGCACGCCTGTGGAACTCTGTTCCGTCTGCCTGCTTCCCACCTGACTACAACTTGGATGTCTTCAAGTCCAACGTAATCAAATTCCTAATGAACCGCCCCCCCTTAAGTAAACACTTCATCAAATCTCCACACTAACGTACTGTACTTGCAATAACCCTTATCCCTGAGTGGCTTCTGGGGCTTGATAAGTGGTGACCACCGTGTAAAAACAAAAATAAAAATAAAAAGTTAGGGAAATGGGAAAGTGGTAATTTCAGAAATATGATTTTTTTGTATTGTTGTCATATTTTGGCAAATCTTTTGATAAGCTGCAGAAACATCCTTTTTTTTTCTTCTTTGCAACTTCCTCACACACACGTGTGATGTTGCTGGTCTCAATCTTTTCACTAGAATTTCGCCTCCTCAAGGTCTCAGTCTTCTTTGCACTTATCCAGTAGAGTCTGGTTAGTGTTTTCTCTTCTTGGTCTTTCCATTCTCCTTGACCCATCAAGACTATTTGGTATAGTGTTAATTGATACTGACTTTTCATTTTTTTTAAAGCGTGCATGTATATGTGGGGGGGGGGATAACTTACAATTATATACAGTTTCAGTTTTCTTGATTCCATGTGGTTTTCCTATATCTTTTTGTTTTGCTTTTGTTGCAGTTCATATATGGCCAGTTTTTGTGTTTGTAGCTCATGTGTATTAATCATTGCATTCAAGGGTTTTCCTTTATATATTATTATTATAGAAGTAGTCACGCAGGCCATCATCAAAGAATTCTCTTTGAGAACAACGCGGTGTTCCCTGGAGTCTGAGTGACAAGAAGCCTCCCCAAATTTTCAATACTCACCACCTCTTCTGATAACCTTTGCAAATTGGTTTGTGTTATCGCAATAGCAGTTTACCATTGATTTCTCATTGGTAGCAACCATTCTTCTCCTCATTATTATTATTATTATTATTATTATTATTATTACTATGATTATTATCAAATAAAACTGTGAAAAACTTTGAGAACAACGTGGTGTTCCCTGGAGTCTGAGTGACAAGAAGCCTCCCCAAATTTTCAATACTCACCACCTCTTCTGATAACCTTTGCAAATTGGTTTGTGTTATCGCAATAGCAGTTTACCATTGATTTCTCATTGGTAGCAACCATTCTTCTCCTCATTATTATTATTATTATTATTATTATTATTATTATTATTATCAAATAAAACTGTGAAAACAAAATATAAATAACATGACTTACAAATCGGCTGGAATTATTATTGCGAACAGTTTTTGCATTTCCAAATGCTTCTAATAAAGGATTTGACTCTAGGATGACTTCTTTGACTTTCTGCAAGAAAAAGGATGAAAAAACCAATGAAAAGTAAGAGTTTTGTTGAAAAGTGCCAAATTTTTTTTTTTACTCTTATGTGGAATTTTTTTAGATTATATTTCAAACATGATCCAAATAAAACAGGGGAAATCAATCTGTATAACTTGAGAAATGTAGTAGAGTACCAAATAGCATACCACTTATGTAAGGAACATAATATTAATGTTTAGTATTGTAGAAAGAAAATAAAAAAATATATATTATAATGTCATTTCTATCAATAGCATTTTTCTTTTCCCTCAAATTAAACAGATGGGGAAAACATCTTTGTAAGTCTTCGATTTTCTTAAATCTACGATGCCTCAAACGTTCAACTGGATACTCTGGATCAAATGATTCACCAATAATCTCTATCTTATATGACATAAAACTTGACTTAACTACCGACAAATGGATAATATTTGTGGTAATATTTTCATACAAAGTTAAGGACATGTCCTTGGCAATCAGTCCGACATATGGGAAGGAGAGACAATCAGAGCCATCTCCTAAAATCTTTTAAATTCTGACTGAAAATCTTAGATGCTGGCTTTTGTTAGTGGTCATTTTTTGACAAACCAGAAGCTGACTACTTGAGCTACCCATAAAAGATAACAACTAAACAGTGTTCAATCGAGGGTGTTTTCCTAGAAGTCATTTAGAAACATTACTTTTATCAAACAGCATGATTCCCTAGTTAATGAAGCACTTATTTTATTTCAAACAAACAAAAAATCATCACTTGGGTGGCCAGACTCCAACCAGAGATATTTTCAATTTTCTGTGCTCCCTCCTTGTCCTTTTGGCTGAGCATCTGCCATTCATATGCTCCACCAAAACATGCAACTTAGTGCATGTTTTCAGAAAAAGTTATTAAACTTGTTAAATTCTTCTAACATTGCTTGCTCAAGAAGGTGAACGAGATAAAAGATTTTGACCTTCAGGTCAATTTATCCTTCAAACCATCTAAACATTGCATGTGAACAAAGCAGGGAGTATCCTCTTTCTCATACAACGTTCTTTCTGTAAACTCACTCTTGAAATATTTCTCCACTTTTATATCTCCCTCATCAAACTACTGTTAGAGTATGATATCCAGGCGTCTTCTACATATTTTATAGGAAACATCCAGCATCTGGAGAGAGTTCAAATACTGGCTATTCAAATGGTGTAAGGTCTGTGATAGCCAACTCAAAAAGCTTAACCTTTGCTCCCTTGAGAGCCAATGATTACATGGTGATCTTGTTTTGGCCTACAATCTCCTCAATGGACATCATGTTAGACCTCCAAATCTTTTATTCACTTCTGCTCTAGAAAAAGGACTACATGGACACTACATGAAACCTTTTCACTGCCTATTTTCATTCAATCAAAACAGGGTATGTTCTCAATCAGGATCCCTGCACATTGGAATAGATTTTCAAGTGAGATAATAAATGCACCAAAAACACAACAATTCAAGGTAAATGTAAACAAATGCTGGACTACTGTGTTTTCTTCTCTGTAAATTTCTACTATCTTTTTCCTACATATGTTTGTTTTATTTATTTATTTATTTTTTTTTTTGCCAAATGAATTGAAATAAAACACATCCTAAGAAATTATATATTTATTGCTTGGTTTGGCTAGTAACATACCTGTACAGTTGCTCCACCTCCGGAAACTTTTGCAATGTAAGCCATGATTAATTTTGCAGAAACTGTTTTGCCAGCCCCACTTTCTCCGCTAAAAAAAAAAAAGGGCAAAGATTAACAAAAATCACCAAAGCTGAAAGAAATACCCAAAAAAAATCTGTATTAAAATGCTGATGATGATGATAATAATAATAATAATAATAATAATAATAATAATAATAATAATAATAATAATAATTACTGATCTGTATTTATTTATTCATAGACATATACTCAACAACCTGTGGTTTATTGAAATGAAACATCTGTGGCACTAACTCTATGCAGGTTTAATTGGCTTCCTCCAAAGGAGGAAATTCCATGGGAGTATGAAATTCACAAATGGTCCCCAGTCGTTTGTATATTCCCATAATGTTATCCTACATACAGCGCCTGGTATCCCCAAATTGGTCACCCATCTGCTACTGACCAGCCTCAATATTGCTTAACTTTGGTGATCTAATGAGAACCGGCGTGTCAATGTGATTATTCTGTATATTGTGACCCATTTAGTCGATATTAGTAGATTATACCTTTTAACCGATTATCATGGCTAAAAGCTACTTGAGGATAGGAATCAATGAGAGTACAAGCGCTTCAGTTGAATGATGAAGAATATTATGACAGGAATAAATAGAATACAATTTCTTATGAAGAAGGTTGATGACAAGAATTTTTATATTAGAGTTTTTTAAACAAAGTCTCCTCATCAGCAAAAGTATTGGGTGGTTTTTTATGTAAAAGACACAATAAATAAACTTAGCAATTTTTAAGTAAGTCAGATGTATCTGGAAAAAATTAAAATAAAAAGGAAAATATTTATTTGATAAGAAAAGTAATATGGGTTGAGAATAAAAAATAGAATACAATTATAAATCTGAATTTGGTTTAAATATAAGGTTATAATAATATGTTTTTAATAAAAGTTAAGCATTACACACATATATATATATATATATATATATATATATATATATATATATATATATATAATATTATATTTAAACCAAATTCAGATTTATGATTTTATTCAATTTTTTATTCTCAACCCATATTACTTTTCTTATCAAGTAAATATTTTCCCTTTTATTTTAATTTTTTCCAGATACATCTGCCTTACTTAAAAATTGCTAAGTTTATTTATGGTGTCTTTTACATATAAAAAAAAAAACCCACCCAATACTTTTGCTGATGAGGAGACTTTTTTTTAAAAAATCTATATGACAAAATTATTGTCCGTGGCTTAATGTCTATCACAATGAAAACATCGTTTCCGAAACGAGCGTACAAATTATTGACTTTGTCGTCATTCCTTCTTATGAAACAGATTTTTAATTTTTAATTCTAATTTAAATTTTAAATTATCACTCACATTACTAAATATTAAAGTAGCTCTAGGATATTTGCCTATCGAGCTTATATATCTGAATTACAACGAGCACTGTTCTTTTCTTTTATTTTAATTAAATTAGTTTTTTTACTATCACATTAAAATACACTCTGCTCTTTAGACTACTGTTCTAACCCCCTGCAAATTTATATATATGTGTGTGTGTGTGTGTGTGTGTGTGTGTGATGGGACGACTCCAAAAATTTTCCCACTTCCGATACAATTACCGATTCTTTTCTTAATTCCTGATTCTGATAGAATTACCAATTCCGATTTATTTAAAATTTTTATATCTGTAGTTGTAGAGTTAGTTTTTTATCATTTTCCTTTCAGATTACTGTAAAAATACGTATATTATATGCATATATTTTCGCAAACATGAAACATACACTTTTGAATTGATTTTAATTTGACTGGTAGTTTAAAATCAATAAATCTTTATCATTTTATCTGTAGTGCTAGCATCAGGAAATTAAATTTTAAACAAAATAAAACAAAAAAATTAAACAAATAAAGGAATCGTTTTAGTATCAGAAAATAGGCACTATTTTTTTCAATTTCGATACCCCCAAAAGTTATGATTTTTCCAATTCCCTATTCCAATTCTGATTCATTGTCCTACACTGAAATATATATATATATATATATATATATATATATATATATATATATATATATATATATATACGAGATGCCTCCAATAAGTATCTAGATTTTTTTATACAGGCATTTAAAATTGTTAAAAGCATTCTACTCTAATAATTTCTTTGACTGTCTTGAAAATGAAGTATTTCATTTCCATACATTATATGAGATGACTAATTTTTATGATTTCAGGTTCAAAGGAACAGTTACAGCAGGAATTGGAATACACCTTAGTAAAGCCTGATTGTCACAGCTGTTGAATTTCAAAAATGCAATCTGGGTGTGAGGACACTTTAGAAGAAAGATATGCAATAAAGTCTGTTTTAAACTTAGTAACGTATGGAATGCTTCCGACTGCTTTTGGACCATCTTGCATGAATCGAGCATCAGTTTTTGAGTGGTATAAGAGATTCAAGGAAAGCAGGGAGTATGTGAGGTATGATGGGAGGTATGGGAGAAGTGAGAAAGTAAGAAAACCAGATTTGATTGGCCAAATAAAGAATTGCATGGATAATGACCGTCATGTGTCTATAAAGAAATAAAGTGCACAGTTTGATGTCAGTGTGGGAACTGAATACACAATTATTTGCAGGGAATTAGAGATGCAGAAGATTTGTGCAAATTTTGTCCCAAGAGTGATTCATCCTTGTCACAGACTATTTGACTAAGATGGGCATCAAC
This sequence comes from Euprymna scolopes, assembly GCF_053919585.1. Lineage (NCBI taxonomy): Eukaryota > Metazoa > Mollusca > Cephalopoda > Sepiida > Sepiolidae > Euprymna > Euprymna scolopes. The sequence continues at coordinate 170,886,177 of NC_136485.1, read as the reverse complement.
AGTTCCTCGCCCTCCCTATAGTTCAGACCTTGCTTCCTGTGACTTCAACTACTTTTATGAACCGTTCATGGAAATAGCAATAGAGTAGAGAGAGTTATGTGAGAAATCAGCTATAGAGAAAAAGAGATATCTCGTATTTTGTGTCAGACACAACCTTCTCCTGAATTTCTACATATAAAAGAAATACTTGATTAATGTATGTGACTTTTAGAATATGATATTTTTCGTTCTGTGACGGGTACGTACATCATATAAAAAATTTGTAATTTATTTTTTTTTAATTACATTGAACTATGGATTTGCACCAACAAATCTTTATAATTCCAACGCCAGAGGTTAATATTTGTTTTTATTGAGATCGCGAGTTTAGAAATTATTATTATCACACATGTTACTGAGTAACATTAGGTGTATCAGAATTTTTGTAGGAATTTTTGACACCCCTAACACGAAACTGCGAATAAAATATAAAAATCTCGTAATTTCTCTGTTAAAAGTGGGTTATTTATTTTCTTTATGGATTATACTTCCAAAATAAACTATTAAAGTTGTTTTAAAAGTAATAGAAATTTTTTTTTTTTTAAAAACAGTAATGAATTTTTAGAACTCAATATTTTTCAATTTTTAAACTTTAAAAATCTATCAAAATTTTTCTATTGATTCTATTTTTACGATATTTTCAGGGTCAATGTGAAATTTTATGTTCTTTCCAATAAACCGAGTATAATATTTTAGACAAACGTTTCTTTTTAAATTCACGCCCCCCCCATTTTCAAGTTTCTATTAAAAAGTAAATAATTAATTTACTCACCGAAAAGTAATAATTAATTTACTCACAAATTGAAGAGAAAAGGTCAATAAATAATATATTCAAATTTAAAACAAAAAAAAACGTAGTGTTTTTTAGAATTTTACCTGTAAAGTTTGAAGTTTAAAGCCTTTTTTTTTAAACCACGTTATTTGTTTTTTCTTTTTTTTTTTTTTTAATGGAACCTTGGTCCTTGCTCCTTTAATTGAAAAAAACTTAGTCAACTTAAAAAAAAACACCCAAAAAAATGACCCACAAAAAATTTAATCATTTCAGCCGTATTACACCGTTCTGCAACCTACCATTTCAGAAGAGATGCAATTTGAAAAAATAGAGACAGACAAACAGACAAACACTGAGTTTTATAAATGAGATTATAAAATACCTAATCAAATTATTTTTTAATATTATTTTTTTTTACTCTTCCCCCCCCCCCAAACAATGCATATTGCCATTTGGATGTAAGCCATGTCTAACAGAAGACTGTGGGGAGTTGAGCAGTAAGATATCTGTTCACATTACATTTAAACTTCTGCAAGTTAGTACTGTCAGGGAAGCAGAAAACAGGGAGAGAATTCCAAAGTCTAGCAGTCAAAGAAATTATTAGAGTAGAATGCTTTCCGACATCTAGGAACCTCAACAGCGAAGGGGTGGAACGTTGCTACTTGTTGGGTTAGTTGGGAGTATATACATCGAGAGGCCACATGTGCTATGTGTTTATCAGAGCATATTCCATTAAAAGTACTTATAAAACAGACAAAGGGATGCAACATTGCGGCGATGGGGCAGAGGCTTTTGTTTTTTTGATAATGTGGTGAAAGGTTACTGCTATGTAATCATTGTGGCCGATTGTTCAAAATGCCTTTGTCCAGTCTATATGAATGTTTATACATATTGACTGGAAAGTAAAAAACACAATACAGTTGATCTACAAAAATATATATTGTTTTTATTTCACACCGACAATAAGTTTTTCTGTGACAAATTCTTATTCTTTTCTTTTTATGGTGTCTACTGAAAGGCGTGCAAGGGATGGGAGGAAGGATGCACCTTTAGATGGTTGGCTGGTGAAGAAAAATGGTGACACATGCCGCTCTTTCTTTCTTTCTCTCTCTCCTCTCTCTCTCTCTCTCTCTCTCTCTCTCTCTCTCTATCTATCTATCTATCTATCTATCTATCTCTGTGACGATTTTATTTATAAACACATTCTTTCCATTGGCATCTTTAACATTTCCTTTGTCTATTGTCTCAATTTTTGACCGATATCTGCTCACATATTTCTGGGTCAAATTATGCATTCCGTTAGACAATGGTGAAAATACAAATTCTTAATATTTGTGTGCGTGTGTGTGCGTGTGTGTGTGTGTGTGTGTGTGTGTGTGTGTGTGTGTGCATGTGTGCGTGTGCAACCCATCGAATGTTTTTCTTCCCGGTGTTGCCTGCCAATATCTAACATTATTAAAAAAAACAGAAGAAAAATCATGCAAAACAAAAAATGATGAAAACTCCATTTTCTTCCGATATAATCTTTACAAACCTTGTAATGACGCATTGGTTTTCCAATTCAATCATCATGTTCCGATACATGTTGTCGGTTAGTGCATAAATATGTGGTGGGTTTTCATAGCTTATCTAGAAAGACCAAAAAAGAATTTTAAAATATACAGTGTATTCAGCAGTGTTAAATGAAATTAGGATTTTTCAGCTCCTTACATCAAGCGGCTTCATGTTTTTCTAGAGTGATTTCCTTATAAAAAAAGTTGACTACAAGTTAAGACTACATTGAGTGTTCATCGAAAAAAAAAGATCAAGTTTATGTCATTTAGGTAATTAGTTAATTGATTAAGAACATTTGTGTTTTGAGAATTCTAAATTATAATTTTTGAGAATTATAAATTACAATTTTTGAGAATTATAAATTACAATTTTTGAGAATTTTAAATTACAATTTTTGAGAATTTTAAATTACAATTTTTGAGAATTTCAAATTACAATTTTTGAGAATTCTGAATTACAATTTTGAATTATAAATTACAATTTTGGAGAATTATAAATTACAATTTTTGAGAATTATAAATTACAATTTTTGAGAATTATAAATTACAATTTTTGAGAATTATAAATTACAATTTTTGAGAATTATAAATTATAATTTTTGAGAATTATAAATTACAATTTTGGAGAATTACAAATCATAATTTTTGAGAATTTTAAATTACAATATTTGAGAATTTTAAATTACAATTTTTGAGAATTATAAATTACAATTTTGGAAAATTATAAATTACAATTTTGGAGAATTATAAATTACAATTTTGGAGAATTATAAATTATAATTTTTGAGAATTATAAATTACAATTTTTGATAATTGTAATTACAGTTTTGGAGTATTGTAAATTACAATTATTGAGAATTATAAATTACAATTTTTGAGAATTATAAATTGTAATTTTTGAGAATTGTAAATTGCAATTTTTGGAGAATTCTAAATTACAATTATTGAGAATTATGAATTACAATTTTTGAGAATTCTAAATCATAATTTTTGAAAATTCTAAATTATAATTTTTGAGAATTTTAAATTACAATTTTTGAGAATTGTAAATTACAATTATTGTGAATTATAAATTACAATTTTTGAGAATTGTAATTTACAATTCAAGAGTTAGACTTTTGATATATATATATATATTTTTTTTTTTTGTGCACGTTTGATTACTACACTCTCGCTAGGGAATGATAATAGGACTGCTTAGGCAAGTTTTGTTTTGCCAGAGTGCACTTTCTCTAGTACACTGATTTTTCAAATACCACTTTTCTGACCTTGTGTCTAATCTTCCTGACATGGGAGGAAGATAAATAAAACTTCATTTACTTTGATATTTGTTTTATTTCACAAATTTTATTTTATTTTTTTATGAAGGTTAAAAACAAGATCAAAATGAAATATATTTTTCGAAGATTTAAAATTTTTCTCACATTTTAAGCCATTTTGATGATTAACAAGATAAACTCATGATATAAATATTGCAGTTATGAATTAAGACATACTTTCTCTTGCGGAGAAGTGTCCCTGCTAGGTGATTTGGCCGCTCATTGACTGATCAACTTGCAGGACACATTGATTCCATCCATACACTGAAAAACTACTCCAGCTGCTTTGAGCCAACAGAAACAATTGAGGTACCTAAAACTTCTGTTGGAAACTATAGAGTTACTGAAACACCTGTTTGAAATTATTGAAGTACCTGAAATTTCTGTTTAAAACTAGTGAAGTATTTAAAACTTCTGTTTGAAACTAGTGATGTACCTAAAATTTTGTTTGAAATTATTGGTGTATCTGAAACTTTTGTTAAAAATTATTGATATACCTAAAACTTTTGCTTGAAACCAGTGAAGTAACTGAAACTTCTGTTTGAAGCTACTGAGGTACCTGAAACTTCTGTTTGAAGCTACTGAGGTACCTGAAACTTGTGTTTGAAGCTATTGAGGTACTTGAAACTTCTGTTTGAAACTACTGAGGTACCTGAAACTTGTGTTTGAAGCTACTGAGGTACCTGAAACTTCTGTTTGAAGCTACTGAGGTACCTGAAACTTCTATTTGAAGCTACTGAGGTACCTGAAACTTCTGTTTGAAGCTACTGAGGTACCTGAAACTTGTGTTTGAAGCTACTGAGGTACCTGAAACTTCTATTTGAAGCTACTGAGGTACCTGAAACTTCTGTTTGAAGCTACTGAGGTACCTGAAACTTCTGTTTGAAACTACTGAGGTACCTGAAACTTCTGTTTGAAGCTACTGAAGTACTTGAAACTTCTGTTTGAAGCTACTGAGGTACCTGAAACTTCTGTTTGAAGCTACTGAGGTACCTGAAACTTGTGTTTGAAGCTACTGAGGTACCTGAAACTTCTATTTGAAGCTACTGAGGTACCTGAAACTTCTGTTTGAAGCTACTGAGGTACCTGAAACTTCTGTTTGAAACTACTGAGGTACCTGAAACTTCTGTTTGAAGCTACTGAAGTACTTGAAACTTCTGTTTGAAGCTACTGAGGTACCTGAAACTTCTGTTTGAAGCTACTGAAGTACTTGAAACTTCTGTTTGAAGCTACTGAGGTACCTGAAACTTCTGTTTGAAACTACTGAGGTACCTGAAACTTCTGTTTGAAGCTACTGAAGTACTTGAAACTTCTGTTTGAAGCTACTGAGGTACATGAAACTTCTGTTTGAAGCTACTGAGGTACCTGAAACTTCTGTTCGAAGCTACTGAGGTACCTGAAACTTCTGTTTGAAGCTACTGAGGTACCTGAAACTTCTGTTTGAAACTACTGAGGTACCTGAAACTTCTGTTTGAAGCTACTGAGGTACCTGAAACTTCTCACTAATCTCAAGATCATAAGTCAACGTCCCAACCAAATGAAAGGGTTTTGGTGGCGTAAAATAAAACAACAAAATAATTATGATCAACAAAGGAAAAGGAAAGATCATTTATAACAAAACAAAACAAAGTAAAAATAACTCACGGCTCCTTGGTATTGCTCCACTTCTTTGTCTGTGAAGATGCTCAGCTGTTGGAATGGGTTTACCGAAATCAGCACGGGTCCAATGTACGTCTTTTAAGTTATCATTAAGGAACAAAAGAGAAATATTTAACTGTAGAATACCAATAGTTTCCAAATTTCTAAGATGACGTATCTCTTCCCAAACTCGGAAATCTTTCTGTCAAACTCGAGAATTTGTATCGAATTTCAAACAGGACTCTTTATTTAATCTATTATGGTAGCATGCTTTTGTTCAGACAGCCATGACCAAGTAGCAGTCTCAAGTAATTCATGATTGTATTTTATGAATGTCGACTACACTGAGGATTGAACCTTCAACCTCCAGAACAGTGTAACTCACAAGTAAATTTTACCAAGTAGTTTATCAGTTACGCCATGGTTCACAAGAATATTGTGAGAATAACACTCAAGATGAAAACAGTAGTCCGAAGAATCGAAGTAATCAATCCTCATCTCAAAACTTCAGAATCACATTATCTAACCAATATGATTCAAGGGAGATAACTTGAATATAATCTAATAAATAATACACATTTACAAGAATTAAAATGAAGGATGTTTTTGTAAAAAAGACTGTTTTTTTTTTCAGACAACATTGAAAGTGCTGTTAAAAATATTTCTTCAAAGTAACCAATGCAGCCTAACCCCAACCTAATCGACTGTTTTAGAAGTAGATAGCGCCATCCATGACCTAATCTATGTACATTCTCTTCAAATAAACAATGGAAGATTTTTAAATTTTACGATATGTAATCCCTTGAATTTGTGTATTCAGGTAACAATGGGTATCCTGGCTCATGTTAGCTAGCGTTTAAAATAGTAAAATAAATAAAAAGCAGCTTGCCGAGATTTTGATATTATTTTTTAAATTTCATGTTCATGATATCATATAGTCATCAATTATTGGATAACTAAGAAAAATATAGACACGAGGTGTCTTCAATAAGTTTTCAGACTTTTTTTCCTATGGGCACTTATAGTACACAAAAGAAACTCCAGTCTCCTTCGAAGTAATCTCCTCTGGCTGCAATGCAATTGTACCATTCCAACAAATTTTGGAAGGCTCCATGGAAGTTTTCTTGTGTGAGCGAGTCAAGATGGTCCAAAAGCAACCTGAAGTATTCCATACGTGTCTGTAACATTCTTTCCAAGTTTAAAACGGAATTTTAGTGCATATTGTTCTTCTCTAGTGTCTTCACGTCCAGACTACATTTTGGAAGTTTACCAGCTGTGACAATCAGGCTTTTGTAGGGTGTATTTCAATTTTTGCTGTAGCTGTTTATTTTAACCCGAAATCATAAAAATTGCTCAGTCATTTCATAAGATATATAGCAATGACATACTGAATTTTGAAGAGTCTTCGACAATTTTAAATGCCTGTACAAAAAAGTCTGGAAAGTTATTGAAGGCATCACACATAAAACACCAAAACTAACATTAATAGTTATATTCTTTATGCAAAATTTGGTGCAATTCTATGCAATAGCTTTTTTTTACAATGAAGTCACCACTTATCAACGCATATAGGCCACTCGAGGATAAGAGTTTTAATGAGGGTGGTCTGTACGACAATAGCTCAGTGATCGTTTTTGGTGAGAATTGGGTAGAATTGGACTATTTAAGGGGACGAGATAGCAAGAATTTGTTAACATTGGGCTTGAAGATGACTATGAACCCTATGCTGTTGTCCTACTGACCACTTTACACTCATTAACCCTTATCCTTGAGTGGCCTTCGAGTCTTGATAAGTGGTGATCTCCTTGTAAAAAAAATCATTAGCTCGTGTTTACCTTGGAATAGTATGTCATTCTTTTTTTAGCTCCTTACAAGTGGCTTAATACCTTGTCTGGAGCAGATGAGCAAACTCTTCTCATTCTGGACTGGGAACTAAAAAATAAAGAGAAAAAGTGGCCTAATCGCCTTCCCAACATATAACTGTACACTGCCGACAACCAAACCCAGTGGAGTGAAAAAAGAAGAACAAAACAAATGCATGGCTTCTAATATGGGTGATTGCATGCCGCATATCTTTAGGATACATAAATGATTTTCTCTTTGAATCTTTTCTTCAGGTTATCTGCAATGCCAGAGACGGTTACTTTTTGTAGCAGGACCATGTCGTCGACGCCACATGATTTCCAAGTGTGAAGATGAGCCTGGAAATAGATTGCAAGGCAAAAGATTAGTAAATAAAAGAACAATAACGCTTTTCATGAAAGCTAAGTATTCATTCATTCATATATATATATATATATATATATATATATATATATATATATATATATATATATATATATATATATATATATATATATATTTATATATATATATATATATATAGCAAGTGGGTTTATAAAGAAATGGGGTAAATCTTTATATCCCAAAACATAAAGAGTGGAGTATAATATAATAATAATTTAAGACAAAAATAAAATAAATAAATTTGTCTGTTCAATAGGGAAAACATGAGATAATAAATATATAGAAACTTCTTATACAATGGCCGCACACACACACACACACACACACACACGCACATATATATATATATATATATATATAAATATATATATTGATGATATATATATATATATATATATATACATACATATATATATATATATAAGTAGGTTGTAGTTTGCTTGAAGCATTGTTGAAGAAAATTATAAGGTAAAATTAAAAGCCAAGAACAATGCGAGATTTTTTTTTTTATATATTTATTATCTTATCTCATGTTTTCCCTATTGAACAGACAAATTTATAATTTTTTATTTCTTTTGTTTGCATTTAATTTTACTCTATATAAAAAAAAAAATCTCGCATTGTTCTTGGCTTTTAATTTTACCTTATAATATATATATATCATCAAAATATATATATATATCATTCACACACGGTAGTGTTTGAATATATGGTTAAATGGCAGTTTTAGAACTGCTTTAAAGCTTCACCACTCACTCATTTTTTTGACCAAATTTCAAACATTTATTACCGTTTATAGATCACCTCAGCTGTATTGTGAAAAATGTTTTTCAATTTTCGTACAGTAAAAAAAAAGTTATGATGAATTTACTAGTGTTCAAAACTGTAAAAAAAAATGTAAGGAGGTTAGCGACGTTTTTTATGACTGCTTTCCATAGCAACCACATCACTTCAGTGACTACTGTTGCTACCAATTTACCGCTCTCGCGAAAAGAGAAGTAATAAATGAAACAGAGAAAATGAAAGAATTAAAGGGAGATAATTGGGGGGATTTTATTGAAAGCAGAAGAGTACCATACATTGTTATTATATATGTGTATGTTATGTTTATGGGGGGCAAAAACAAAATAAGACTGAAATTAACAAAAGAACAAGTGAATTTACTGGAAGCCTGAAAAAATCATGGATTACAGTAGAAAAATGCGAGCATGAAAAGTAATATAGTATAGTTTAAACATAGAAAAGTAAAGGACTAGTTGTTAAAACTGGAAAAGAAAAGGACAAGATATTCTAGTAAAAAATATAATAAATTTATAACTTAAAATATTGCAGCATTAAGATTTTTTAAATTCAATTTATAACATTATATAATCAATTCTTAATATATGTGTAATCAATATATTCAATTTATAACATTATATAATCAATTCTTAATATATATATAATCAATATATATATATATATATATATATATATATATATATATATATATCATCAATATGCGTTTTATTTTTTTTTACCGTATCTTTCTGTTAAGTTACATTATTGTTTCAGCTACCTGGCCGTTTTTTTGGCCGTCTGTAGCTTCCTCAGACTTTTATCATCAATATATATATGTATATATATATACATATATGTATATATAAATATATATATACACCTATATATATATATATATATATATATATATATATATAAATATATATACCGAGATATATATATATATATATATATATATATATATATATATATATATATATATATATATAATAATTCTTCTAATCTTCGTAACAAGTATAAAAAAAAAGGTGTGTCGGTTGCACGAACCATGTAAGTTGTTCAAAATGGTGTTTTTTCTAAGTTTTTTTAAGGTAAACATCTGATTAGTATGTGACTAAAAATGTAGCACAGATTCTCTACAGTGCAATATCAACTACAAGATAGAAGCTATTGTTGATTTTATAAAATCATTTTTATATATAATGGTTTCGGTTAAAGATTAAAATGTAAAAATCAAGTATTATGGTTCAATTGTGCTCTAAACAAAAACATTCATTTCAAACATATTCTTGTCATATCAAAGAAACTACTTTGATCTTATACGTCGGGCCCTATTGCTTGTATGGTGATGTAACTCCTAAATCCTCTTGTGAAGTTGTATAAGAGTGTTAATTTTTTTGAAAATTGGACCGTTTCTTCTTTAATCAGATTTTTTGATTATCGACTTCCAATACTTTCAGAGATATACTAATACAAAATCTAAGAGCACTCCCAGACACAAAGTATATTTGTATGAAATTTCAAAAAAATCAGCCCAGCTGTTTCAAAGTTCATAGGGAACAAACTCACACACATATATGTGTGTGTGTATGTGTGTGTGTATGAGAGAGAGATATGCATGTATATATGTGTGTGTGTGTGTGTGTGAGAGATATGCGTGTATATATGTGTGTGTGTGTGTGTCTGAGATATGTGTGTATGTGTGTGTGTGTGAGAAAGAGATATGCGTGTATATATGTGTGTGTGTGTGAGAGAGATATGCGTGTATATGTGTGTGTGTGAGAGAGAGAGAGAGATATGCGTGTATATATATATGTGTGTGTGTGTGTGAGATATGCATGTATATATGTGTGTGTGGTGTGATATATATATATATATATATATATATATATATATATATATATTAGTATTGAGAAGATTAATCCAACGCCAAAAACGATTATTTTAATTGGCTTTTTTATTTAACTTTGTTTAAAGCAAAATCATTACTGCTAGTAGTAATGATAAAATAATAAATATTTATTGATTTTAAACGAAAATCTAATTATCATCCTTTACAAATGTGTCTTTACGTTTGACAAAATACATGCACATTTAAAATGTGTTTTTGCGGTAATCATGGAAAAATAACATTTAGAGATTTATAAAGAACTGGTATCAAAATCGCCAATTGTATCGGAATCAGGAATTTAGTATGGAACAAGTAATTGTATCGGAAGCGGGGAAAATATTGGTATCGTCTCATCACTAATATGTATATATTGTTTTAACTCTCACATTCTTACGATTATGCATCTTTAATATTTAGCAGTATGGAAATGGACTTATTATGGAACTGGCAAGGAGACCCAACGTTGCCTGAGGTTGAATGATGACCAACGAATGTTTTAATGTCATCAAAACCGGTGAATCACCCATTTTTCAATCAAATCGATTGATTGCCTACTCTAGTTGGTAGTTGGGGACTTATCGTGGTGCATCTGGTGAAGCTTTACATACCTCTTGCAGGCACATAGTTCAAAATATATTGTAGTCTACTACATTGCACTGTAGAGAACCTACTGTTGATTTTATAAAATTATTTTTATATATATAATGGCTTGAATTTAAGTTTAAAATTCAAAAGTTAAATATAGTAGTTCAAATGTGTTCTAAATAGAAACACTCATTTCGAATGCATCCCTGTCATATTAAAGACCATACTGTTGATTTTGTATGCCTAGCCTTTCTGCTTATGCAGTGATAACGGCTTTAATTGGAATTTAAAATGAAAAAAGCCATGTGCTATGGTTCAATTGTGCCTTTAAAAAAATATTCATTTTTGAATGCAACCCTGTCATATCAAAGAAACTACTGTTGATTTCATATGTCTGACCTATCTGTTTGTGTGATAATAAAACTTCTCAAATACACTTGTGATGTTAGGCTGTATAAAGAGTCAACTTTGGTCAAAACCGCCTGTTTCTTCTTTCATCATATATTTTCAATTATCGATACTTTTTTTTTTTTTAGATAGGCATAACCACTTATCAAGGCCAGAGACCACTCGAGGATAAGGGTTAAGAGTGTACAGTAGTCAATTGGACTTTCTAGCAGCTCTTGCCCAGATATGGTAACAGCACTCCATCCTTGGATGTACCTGGCTCTTATATAGATAGAGAATTGCATCAGCAGTGAGATATCTACTGGATCGATAGAAGGATCCCACCATTTTTCCAGCGGCCTTCGCAACAGATTTGATGTACGTGTTCGATTTAAGATCAGGAGTAAAGGTCAAGCCCAGAAGCTTGTCAAAACATGAGGCCTCCTCAAGACGAAAGCCATTCATTTAAATTGATGCCAGATGTGGATCAGAACGTTGATGATGTAAAGATAGAAGCTTGGTTTTAGATGCATTAAAAGTAACCAGCCACTCCTTTCCCCATTGTACCATGTTCTCAAGATCAAAGGAGAGAGAATCAGAGAGAACTTGGTCGTTTACGGTCTTAGATGTGCTACCATAGATGGTAGTGTCGTCAGCATAAATGTCTACGAATGATGTAAGGATGTGATTTGGAAGATCATTAATGTAGATCAGGAAAAGAGTTGGGCCCAGGATGGACCCCTGAGGGACTCCAGCATTAATACCGTGAGCTTCTGATTTTTGCCCCTCAACTACTACTCTTATGAACCTATCAGAGAGAAATGATTTAATGATTGAGGAGACATTTCCAGCTATACCATAGAGATTTTGTGAAGTAAACCTTTATGCCATACCCTATCAAAGGCCTTTGATATGTTAAGAGCAATTGCCCTAGAAAGGTAGCCTCCGTCGAGAGATTCGCTAATCCTATGAGATATAACTGTAAGTACATCTGCTGTAGATCTAGCAGAACAAAAACCATATTGTGTGTCACTAAGAAGGTTATTTTTGTTGAGATGGTTGATTACTTCTCTATTTAACACAGATTCCAGCAACTTACTCATGACACACAGGAGACTTATTGGCCTGTACTGAGACTACAAAACCTATCTAAGAATGCTACCAGATACATAAAGATAATAAAAGTACATTTGCGTGAAATTCATAGAAAATTGGCCCAGCAGTTGTGGAATCTATATAGAACACACACACACACACACACACACACACACACACACACAGATAAAGTTCCTTTTATATAATAGTAAAGAATATACCTAAACTCCTCCCCTCTATGCATGGTATGATGTAACCATGTATATTTTGTTAATATGTCACGGATTCAACTCAAAGAAGAGTAAATATGGGAGTGGACATCATCTGATCGTGTTACACCCAAATTCCAACTAAAGTGGGTGGGGACAACTATCTCCCCCACCCCACCCGTATCCAATGGACATTTACAAAAATTAACATTGTGGTCAAATACCAGTCTCCGGCCATTAATATAAAAACGAGATGTCTCCAAATGCTAATAAACAATGAACGATGGCTATGCATGGGCATCCAGAGCGTCCATTGTCATTCAAGGGTTATAATAAAAATAAAGCTTCCTATATTTTTTTTAACTCAAAAAGCCGAAAAGCTATGGAGACGGGAATAGTACCATTAGAATGAGCAACCTTTTGTATTCCAGAATTCATTTTTCTACATAGTCACCACCATTCTCAATGTACTTTTTCCATGAAGTCAATGACACATCTCTGTTTCTGATGCACGTCCATGACAGGGGCTGCTTTCTTAGAATCTCACACCGTCAATATCTTCAACAGAGAGATGAAACTTTCAAGTAATGAATGCATGTTCAGTCATCATAACAATGCAATTTGCAATCCCCTCTGATCCATTTGAACAAAATAAAAAAAAATAGGAGGCATTATTTTGGAAAGCCCGTCGTCAATTTATTTTAATTATCAAAATAACTTGGAATTATTTTATTTTATTATATTTTTGTTTTTACATAGAGGTCGCCACTTATCAAGGCCTGGAAGCCACTCGGGGATGAGGGTTATTGCGTGTACAGTAATCAATGGGATAGTATCATAGTAATCGTTAGTATTGGAGAATTGATAAAGTGTCTTACTTAAGGGGGCGATTCATCAGGAATTTGTTTATGTTGGACTTGAAGACATCCAAGTTGTAGTTAGGTGGGAAACAAGCAAACGGAAGAGAGTTCCACAGGCGTGCACTTCTAAGAAAGAAGGTTTGTTCATGGAATCTACGTTTTGATTTCGGCACAGATAAAGAGTGGGGAAAATTTTTGACAGTGGTTTCAGCTAGACGGGTGTTTATCAGACATTATCAGATTGGCGAGGGGTGGACCAGAGATTATTCAATTTGTTTGAAATTGTTAACTTTTTCCCCATAAATTATATATTTTACTTTCTAAAATCATGTGATAACAAAACAAGAAATCATATTTTTTTTATTATTATTTTATTCTCAGGTGCTGTATGTGCTCTCCGCTTATCTCGGCATTGTTTCCAGTCATCTAGCACTTCTTGCCACTGGATGCCAACAGTGCCGATTCGGGAGAGGTGTGGTTGGAGATTGCGCAACCCTTGCCTCATAATTACATGTGCAGATACTCTTGCAAGGGTTATCCATTGTCTTTCGAGATTGAACAGAAGCTTCCATTCCATCCCCTGTTTGTTTATATTATGGCTTATACCGTGTGAAAAAAAAAAAATTGGGTGATTTCTAGTTTCCGTTTTTTTTTTTTTTTAATTCTAAGAATAGCGATTCTTATTTTTTTACATTTCCCGGACAATTATTTAATATTCTTTAACTAGCGGGGTTACCCGGCGTTGCCCGAGTGTTTGTTTCCGGGACGGGGGGGGGGGTTAAAAAATGTTATGGTAGGTAAGTAGGAAGGATCAAACCCGGAGTCATGAGTAAAAGTAGGAAAATAAAGTGTGAAAAAAAAAACAAAAAAAAAAAAAACATCTGCAACGTTAACAGTTCGGCCACCAAGAAAAGTCCATTCCAGTTGTTTAGGAAAAAAAAAAAAAAACGATTACGGTAGGTCGGTGCGAACGTGAAAATATAATGTGAATTGTCCAGCACACTAACCACTACGCCACAGAGCACTTCAGCTTAGTTTAGTAATTTTAAATAACTTCACATGAAAGAACTACGAAGCCAAACCGGTGTTCTCTTCTCAACTGTTCCTTGTGAACGATCCCCAAACGGTGTTAAGTGGTGGCAGGGGGGGGGGATTTATTAGAGAGAAAATATTTTACCACTTCCATTGATCTTAACCGATTTTGGCCGTGACTTCTCAGCAGAAAAAGTATAGAAATCTAAGATTATCGAGGAATTTGAGAAATAATAAGCCTATAACACACCTCAGATATTGTTCTGCCGTTTGTGCATATTATATTTGCATGAAATATCTTGATTCTTAATCCTATTAATGTCAAAATCCGACGGGAAAAAATGAGTTCATTTTATTTATATAGAGATGAAAAAACAGTAGCCGTATGTATGTATGTATGTATGTATGTATGTATGTATGTATGCATGTGTGAAAATATTTAACCAATAAACTTTTAAACTACTGGTCACATGACACTGAAATTGACAGAAAATAATCATACACGAAGGATGATTTATGTATGTATGTATGTATGTATGTATGTATGTGTGTATGTATGCATGTATGTATGTGTGTATGTATGTATGTATGTATGTATGTATGCATGTGTGTATGTATGTATATATGTATGTATGCATGTGTGTATGTATGTATGTATGTATGTATACATGTATGTATGTATGTATGTATGTATGTATGTATGTATACATGTATGTATGTATGTATGTATGCATGTGTGTATGTATGTATGTATGTATGTATGTATGTATGTATGCATGTGTGTATGTATGTATGTATGTATGTATGTATGTATGTATGTATGTATGTATACATGTATGTATGTATGTATGTATGTATGTATGTATGTATGTATGCATGTGTAAAAAATATTTAACCAATAAACTTTTAAACTACTGGTCACATGACACTGAAATTGACAGAAAATAATAATCATACACGAAGGATGATTTATAAATTTTGTTTGAATGAATGAATAACGCGTACAGTAATATGTCGGCAAGTTTAAAGCAAAATGGTTATTTTAACTTGCCAATATAGTTCTATTAGTTCTACGCATGCGCAAATTCACAGATAACGAAGTGGCTTTAATTTTATCTGTCGATAGCTAAAAGAGTAGGAACGCGGCTAGATCGCTAAATGTATTAGTTTCGATTCTAGCTAATGACAACCAAGTCATTTTTTTAATCTTTTGGAACCAGTACTATATATTACGTACAATATAATATTCAATAGAGAATTGACTCTGTAATAATAAATACGAAATCTACATGTATTAAAATATACTTAAGCGTTTTACAACCGTATTTTTACAACCGGGTAAGGCCGGGCGCACCCCCATCCCCTACTAATCTTTAATGAAACTCTCAAATCATACACTTAGGATATTCTCAAGTAACACAAGCTTTTCAAAAATATGAATTTTTCTTTTACTTCTCAAAGATTCTATTTCACTTCCCTCACTCCCTCCTCCACAGCCTGTACAGAAACTCATAAATTTAAGACAGCAAAAACCGAACAAACCCTCATAATCCCTAACACATTTACTTACACACACGGTTCGCACGTGTGTCTTCTCTTGCGGTACGTTGTGGACTTCCGTTTACATATTGATAGAAAAACAATCCTTAAGTACCTATATATATATATATATATATATATATATATATATATATATATATATATATATATATATATATATATATATATATATATATATATATAATTATTTTTACTATAATAATTAAATACCTATATATATATATATAATTATTTTTTACTATAATAATTAAATACCTATATATATATATATATATATATATATATATATATATATTAGGCACCGCCAAAAATGGCCGAAAAATCAAGTTGTTGTTGTTTTTTAAAACGAAATTACATTTATTAAAATCCATTATTTCTGAGTAACTTTTTTTTTTCCAGAAAGATAAAACCCTGAATTTTATATAGAAAGCAGAATAATGTAAAACTTTTTCTACTATTTTTAATTAAATTTTAAATGTTAAATTTTCCCCAAAAGTTAACAATTGGCGTTTTTTGTTTTGCATAAAAAATGTATATAAATAGTTAAAAAAAAAAAAAAAAAAAAAGAAAAAAAAAGGTTTTTGAAAGAATTAATTTGTTTATTTCTTGTCTAACTAAGATTTAGGGTTATTTTCTATGAGAATATGCAAAAATATTATAATATAAGTACCTGGATTTCAAATAATTCCACTTATTCATATAGGCAACCAGTTACTTCGAGTCGATTTGATTACTGTTTACATTTGTATTTGATAAGAAGCAAACAACGGAAGACCAAAAAGCCAAAAAAAATACTTATTTTTCAATGACGAAAATTTCGATGTATTATTAACGCTGAGGCTGGCCAGTACCAGATGGGTGACCATTTGTATGAGTTTGGTTTTTAATGTGTGTGGGTTTTTAATGTGTGTGGGGGCCAGGCTCTCCAAAATGGGGAGGGGGGCAATTTAAAGCAGAATAAAAAAAATTATTTCAGCGCATTTAGTCCACCGTAGTCGAAAGGCGGCAAACGTTTCCAAACTTGATCGAAAAAATAATGATATTTTTAACACAAAGGGCACAATATTTATCGAATTTTTTTTTGTATCGATTCTTCAAAGCATGCCCTGTTTAATAATGGTCATGCATTATTCGGCTCGCTAAAAAGAAATTGTTAATTCATTTATCAAAGATTTTAAAATGGCTTTTTTCGTATAAATATTAAAAAAAATTTTTTTTTTTTTTTGCTTAACTTAAATTAATTATTTTACTAAACATATTCACCGAATTTCACACTTCAAAACTCAAAAGCGGGATAATTAAACACAATCGAATTCTGATATTCAGACATCAAAATAAGATATGCAAACAAGTTTTTTGTTTTTTTTTTAATCTATAATCCCGTCCCTTACACCAGATATGTCTTGTTCAGTTTCAGATGATTATTTTAAACATATTTGGAACCCCCTCAAAACAAGGGGGGGGGGGTTGTAAACAAAAAAAAAAAATATATATATATATATATATATATATATATATTGTTTATGAAAAATAAGTACACTGTTATAAAGTTCATTCTTCTCTTAATAATCGCTGAAAATTTCGTATTGATTGGATAATTACCTGATGTTTGGTAGATTTTTAAAAAGACGGTCCGTCAAAAAGTACTTACCTGCCCCCCACCCCAGTTTGGCGGTGCCTAATACATATATATATATATATATATATATATATATATATATATATATATATATCCACTGACACGTGTTTCGTCGTCTACAACTCATCAGAGTGGCTGAATCTCGTAGACGACGAAACATGTGTCAGTGGATAATTATATTTTAAAAACAATATATATGCCGCTCCACATATGGGGGTACCAAATTGGTTAAAGGTAAAATTATTCCCAACTCGCATTTAGGTAAAAATGCACTTTCGTAAATAATTGAATTCATTCAAAAACGTATCGCAAAAAAAAAACGAATAACATCTATATATATATATATATATATATATATATATATATATATATATATATATATATATATATATATATATAAAGTTTGTTTTTGAAATGTCGTTACTTTCAATGCATATCGTTTTCGTTTAACGGGTCTAGATTGTTATTTTAAAACCATTCATCGTTCATTTGGAGTTGAGCTTAATGTGTCTATTTAATAGGGACAGAGCATATATAGTGCAAAATTTTGTTGAAAATTCAAAGACTCACGTTTTCTTTTTATAACTTTCGTTTATTTCCTGGATTTTTCCATTACAGCTGTTTCATCAATGAGTTGGCAATTTTACGATTTATGTTTCCGTAAAAATATCCTGTCCCCCACCAACTTCTTCAGATGTTTATCCATTAGATTTTTACAACAAATGGTATATTTTTAATATGCTGGACATCGTATTTGGGTAAAAAGATTTCCACAGCCATGCTTCCTCACTTCCTCCATCTTTTGGTGTTATGTAAAGAGCTTTACGTAACAACTCTTTTTTCTTTAATTGCAGATTTGGCAACTACCGGTTATTTTGAGTTCAGCTTAGTTTGGCAATTCATTATGAAGAACTGACACCCGAGCAGGGTTTGCAAATTTTTGTGCCATTTATTTTATTTAAAGTTCGCCGTCTTTAAAATAAACACCTTTTATATATTTCTAAACATGACGCCTTTTATATATATTTCTAAACATGGCGCCTTTTATATATTTCTAAACATGAAGCTCTGGGGATTATGTAAAAGAACATATAAAAAGAGGCGAAGTGCTTATTTAATCTAAGAGCAATTCATCGAAATCATATTAAATTAATCTTTCATTTCCTTCATGGAAAGAAATTTCCGTTCCAAAGTGCACGGGACTTTTCACGTTCTTCGGATATGTCGCCCACCCGCCTGCTCATCCTCACACACGCACATGCATGCAGACATGCACACACGCACATGCGCGCACGCACACACACACGCACACGCGCACACACACACACGCACATGCACACACACACGCGCGCGCACATGCACACACGCACACACACGCACACACACGCGCGCGCATGCACACACACACGCACGCACACACGCAAACCCACACACGCGCACACACGCACATGCACACACACGCACACACATGCACACTCACACATACGCACATGCACACACACACACACACACACACATACACAACTATAATCTTAAAAGCTGCCATCCATGGCAAATTTATAAGAAAGACATGTTCTCACAATACTTGGGTATTTCAACCACTACGTCTAATACATCACTCAATAAGTCCTGGGCCCAACTAATAAAACAAGTAGGAAAAATCCAACGTTATATATCAACATAGTCTCCTTTTAGGTTAATACATTGATTTCAATGCTTCTCGAAGAATTCAATACCTTTTCTTTGTAGAATGGACTAAAAATACACCACAGTTTTTAATATTTTTTAAACGGAATAAAATCATGCAGCCTTGGTATTGAAATTTGGGAAAATCTTTTCAGTCCATTTTCGGCCAGAAATTTGGTTGTCAAAGGGTCAAAGTTCAACGACTTGACCTTTGAGAACTCTACCAAACTCCTCCGCAAATTTTAGGTCTAAGCACTTGAAATTTTAGATGTAGGTTACTTGGACATAGATCAAGCCTTTTAATTTCATTTGTGCCCAAAACAATAAATGTGAATGGATCCAAATTTGGGTCAAAGTTTAAAAAAACATTAACCTCTGTGGTCTCTACCAAATAACTCAGCCAATTTTTGGTCTAAACATTTGAAATTTTACATAAAGTGTATTCAGACATAGCACAAGCTTTTTAATCATTTTTTGGCTGAGAATTTAGCTGCCAAGGGGTCAAAGTTCAAAAGATTTTACCTTTGAGGTCTCTACCAAACTATTCAGCCAATTTTGGGTCTAAACATTTGAAATTTTACATAAAGGGTATTTAGACATGCGGCAAGTTCTTTAATCAGTTTTTGGGCGAAAATTTGTCTGAAAAAGTTGAAAGATTTGACCTTTGCAGACTCTACAAAATTCCTCCGCCAATTTTGGGTCTAAATACTTGAAATTTTAGATGTAGGTTACCAGGACACGAGTCAGACTTTTAATATATATATATATATATATATATATATATATATATATATATATATACACACACATATAAAGTTATGAACAGTACATAGAGCTCGAGAAAAGTTGGGCGTAACTGCTAGTATATATATACATATATATATATATATATATATATATATATATATATGTATTTATATGTGTATGTATGTATGTATGCATGCATGCATGTATGTATGTATGTATGTATGTATGTATGTATGTAATAAAAAGGGTTGGTTTTATATGAGAAAATAATTTGTATTAAATGTAGACAAATCCAATTCTTTCATTTATCGAAACACATATGAGTTAATAATTGTTATGCACTGATGAATCTAATATGTACTCGATGACTTATTCTTTGGAGAAAGTCCATTATTGGAATGTTGATCATTTCCTTGTGGCCAAATCGACATGCTTCGTTCATTTCTTAAGTATCAGTGCGTCTGTGTACGTGTGCGCATGTGCGTGCGAGTGTCTAAAACATGATAATGTGCATATTTGAAATAAAATAAAAGTTTATTTAAGAATTGAATTTAAGAGGCAACTCAAAATGGATTCAAAACGTGGAGGACACCAGGGACTTACCAATCCATCAAATTTTAAAAGATGTCTCAGATACCCTCAGACTCAAATCCTGAAAACGCTTCTACAACTCAAAAATCAAAAATTTCGACCGAGTTGCGACATGGAATGGTGAAACAACAATTGTTCAAAAGAAGAGGACCCAACTTTGCGCAGGTTTTTCTACAAATAGTGAGAAGCAGTGAGTTAGGGTTAGGGTTAGGGTTAGGGTTAGGGTAAGAAGCAGTGAATAGCCACGAAACCGACCAGAACAAGACACTGCAGGACTGCAGTAAACAAACACAGGTGGAGACAAATTTTTTTTGTTATTAGATGTTAAGATTCTTTGTGCTAAATTAGGCATTGTTGAATAAGAAATCCTGATTGAATTTTTATTGAAAATAGAACTATATCTGTGTGGGTATTTGAAAGAGTTTTGTACAATGTTGAAGAATTCCTTAGGTATATTAGTTTTGACATTTAGGCTAAATGGAGGATTAAACCAAATATTTTTCTTTCTCCTGATGCGACTGGGTGGGTTAGAGGTATTGCGATTAGTATTTTGGTTTGGATTATATATGTAGACTGGTTCATTGTTATTGATAGCAGCAGATCTTGTTATTTGAACTGGTTTCTTACGAGTCATATTGTGTGTGATTACAGATTTAAGGCGGCCTGATCAGATCAGAACAAGACACTGCAGGACTGCAGTAAACAAACATAGGTGGAGACAAATAGACTCCCCAAAGTGCAAGGAAGCTCCCCAGGACACAGAGCACCTGATCCTACACTGTCCAATTACCTGCCTGTTAGGAGACTATGCAACAGCCAATCTATCTGAAGGCAATTTCTCAGACTGGCTAAAAAATAGTGGTATAGAGGTCTAACCCAAACGATACTATTACTACTATGCAGTACGGGAAACGCCTTTTCACAGTCAGCTTTAGTATATGACTTGTTTTATATAACTAGAAACATGTAGGCATACACTGATGCTAAGGGAACCAACGAAGCATGTTGTCTTTTGATAGCTGGAAATTGTCAACATTCCAGTTGTGGATTTAGTTCAAACACTTTAGATAAGTAATATACGCCTCATTGAATTATTTAGTTAAACAATTAATGCATATAAATCTCCCACAAAATAATTTTAAAAGAAATTATTATATACTAACAAAACCCATGGAAATTCTACAGCATGAGAAATATATTGAATCAACAAATATGCTTTGATAAAGTTGATATTTTTCTCGATAGCGCCAAAAATTGGGAACAGAAAAACCAATAACACGCAACAAATATGAGTTTATTAGCATTTCTATAAAAATAGTGTCCATTGTATTTTTAATATAGAACTGATCCAAAATCAGATACATTAATAAGTACTTATAAATACTCAGAAAGTAATATTGTGCTACATAGTTCAATACAAATAATAAAATCACGTTGTAAGAGGCATTCTTTAATTCATTCCTTCAATCCAGCACCTCTTGTCAGACAATGTTCTCAATTTTTTCCCAGTTTTTTTTTTTTTCGAATGTTCCCTTTTTATGTAATGTTTTGCTGAACGGTTACCAGATTGGCTTTTTTAAAGACAAATTTTGCGAATTTAGCCTTTTTTAAAATCAGTTTAGCCTTTTAAAAATGTGGTGTTATATTGGCCTTTTAAAAGTCAAATTTCGTGAATTTGGCCTTTTTTGGAGCAGTTTGGCCTTCAAAAATGAGTTGTGTAATACAGGGTAACCCCAAAAAAAGCAAAAGCTAAATGGAGGCCATCTAGAACATATGTTGTAGAACGGAGAAAAAAAGTCAAAGACCCTTGTGTTTTAATGTGATGTTTTGAATATAATAAACTAGTTATGACCAAAGTTTCATTTCATTCGGACAAAACACTAAGAAACGGGGCCTAATTAGAGTCGGGGCCCGTTTTTTTTGGCGTCACCCTGTATATGAACTAACAAAGGAAGGAACAAAGAGAATATTATATAGATGAAAAAGATTTACAACGTTGAACAATGCCATAACTATCATCAGCCGCTTCACTATATGTAAACTTTATGTAAGTACAATTTCCTTATGTTAGTCAACAAATAAAAAACAAAGAAAATAAACAAAATTCTAACAATTATTATTCATATTTTATCCAGAAATGATCACAATCAGATGTTAATAAATGTTAATGTCCATTTCATGATCTTCGATCAGTCTTGAGAGACAACTGGCCCCTCTCCTCCCCCGACCTGAACCCACTGGACTACTTTGTTCGGTCATACATCGAGAACATCACCAACATGACCTTCCACAACACCAAAGCCAGCCTAATTGCCGCCAAGTATTCGCTGAGGTCCCACCGGCACTTGTGGAAAAGGCATGTTCCCTGTTCCAGACCCATATCGAGGCAGTGATTGAGGCTGAAGGCGCCTACATTGAATAGATCTCAGCTCTACCACATAACCAAGTTAGCTGAATTGATTTTTTCAATAAAAGTTTTAAAATAAAGATGTGGTGTTGTTTTCTTTGGGGTGACAATTTTATTGTTCCACTTATATATGTGTGTGTGTGTGTGTGTGTGTGTGTGTGTGTGTGTGTGTGTGTGTGTGTGTGTGTGTGTGTGTGTGTGTGTGTGTGTGTGTGTGTGTGCGTGTGTCTTGTTTTTATTTATATATTACTAACGAAAATATTCTCTTCAATGTCATCAACTTATAAAGAGTGTTCGCTTGCTTGATGTGTGTCTTGATTTTTATGTCGACATGGATGATAGTTTTTGACAGTCAGCCTTCCAGAGTGTGATATTATTAGACCTTCGACACAATATGTTTTAAATTTATTTATGAAAAACACGTCCCACGAGTAGATTATAACTGTCCATGGTCACAATATGTTAACTTGTAATGAAATGAATGACAAAAACAACAAAAATATATTCAATGTTTATTCATGACAAGTTAACAATTTTAGGATTATCCTCCACAGAATTCAATAGTAGAAAAAAAAAGAAGGGACACTAATGGGAAAATATTAAAACATCTCTGTTTTTAGTTGCTTTCTAATTAGCTGATATAAATATTTGTTTTTATTGGAATAAAATATGAAATTTTAAAAAGTTAGTATATAGCAGATCAATATGCGTGTCCTCGACTCCAATACAAATAAAACATTTATTATTTAGAACGGAAAAACATAAGACTATGTGTGGGTACATTTAAACACACACACACACACACACACACACACACACACACACACACACACACACACACACACACACATAGAGAAAAAACATTTGTTGTTTATCATCAAATTTTTGGTGATATAAAAATTTTCGATGATATAACACCATTTTCAAGTATAGAGCTCGTTTGAGATTTTGCTTCTTTTTTTTTCACCATTTCTTGTGGCAGGTAGCCACAGAGAAAAGTAAAAGTTCATATGCTGTTATAACGGCAAAATATTCAAAGGTTCGATCGGGGGAGGGGATATTTACGTGATCGTGTTATTTGGATGAGTAGATATATATTTTTCTCTATGTATGCAGGACGCTGAACTGATTCTGGACTTCCACCTTTATGCGGTCCATCGTTAGAACAATGAACTTCTTGCACTCAAAATGGAAGCAACCTTGAATCACTGAACAATAGGTTTCTCTTTGCTTTCTGTTTATACGTTGTTCATTCTATTTCAGCAACTGACTAGCCTTTAGCCATTCGTCAATCTCCATTTGATTAGCGTGTCAGGTAGACTGAGACAAATAGTGGCTTCTTGGTTGCATTGTGGAAGCGTAATCCAATCATCAGTAGAGAGTAAAAATGTTCCACTCTGGCTGAATCACACTGCACAATAGGCATTTTCTGAGGTTAGTGCTGCCAAATGTAGTCACTGGTCATCAAATCATCCCATCACCTGGCAATGCTAGTACTGCTCTTGTCTCCACCCCCACTCATGCTCCTATCATCCATGCCTGTTGATGCTCCACCCCTTTCTAACCCACTCAGCAATGATACCGTTGTGTCCGATGATTCTGCACCTGATCTACCCTGGCCGTCATCCTTTGCCTAACTCGGTCACGGATACTATTGTTGAGGATGATCCTCCCCCCCCCCCGTGGAGAAGGAGATCAGCTGAGCATTGAGAAACTTCTTCAACAACCCCGTTTGAAAGAATGGATTTGACTTGAATGAATCCACATGGATTCTTGTGAACTGGGAGGAAGGAGATGAACAATATAACCTTCTTTGCTTTTTTTTTTTATATATATGGTGTTTTTTTTTGGGGGGGGGGTCACAGGAATCACCACTTATCAAGGCCCGGAGGCCACTCAAGTATAAGGGTTAATGGGCATACATTAGTCAATGTGATTATAGCGCAGTAAACATAAGCAGAATTTTGTAAATTGGATTACTTTGAAAGACGATTCATCAAGAACTTGTTTACCTTGGACTTGAAGACAATCATATTGTAGTCAGCAGAAAAGCAGGCAATCGGAAGAGAGTTCCACAGGCGTGCAGTTCTAAGAAAGACGCTTTGTTCATGGAATCTATGTTTAGGTTTAGGCACAGATAAAGAGTTTGGGAAGTTATTGATAGTGGTTTTAGCTAGACGAGTGTTTTTCGTGAAAGTTTGGCGAGGAGGGACCATAGATTGAAGCTCAGTCGAGTACTTGCTATGAAAATAAAAATAAAGCAGAGACAGGCTCGCAACGTCTCTTCTGTGAAAAAGAGGTTACAGGGAAGAGAAAAGGGTTCCCCCCACTAAGCTACAAAGTTTATTTTGAACTGTCAAGGCAGGATAAGCTGCTTCTAGCAGCTTCTGTCCAGATGTGGCAACAGTACTCCATCCTTGGATGTACCTGGCTTTTATATAGGTAGAGAATTACATCAGTAGTGAGATATCTACTCGAGCGGTAGAAGGATCCCACCATTTTTCCAGTGACCTTGACAATGGATTTAATATATGTGTTCCATTTCAGGGTAGGAGTAAAGATCAAACCTAGAAGTTTGTCAAAACATGAAGCCTCCTCAAGACGAGAGCCATTCATTTCAATTGATGCCAGATTGGCATCAGAGCGTAGATGATGTAGAGATAGGAGCTTGGTTTTAGATGTATTAAAAGTAACCAGCTACTTCTTTCCCCATTGTACCACATGTTCAAGATCAGAGGGAAGAGAATCAGAGAGAGTTGGTCGTTTACGGTCTTTGGTGTGCTGCCATAGATTGTAGTGTCGTCAGCATAAATGTCTACAAATGATGTGGTTTATTCTATTTCAGCAACTGACAAGCCTTTAGCCATTCGTCAATCTCCATTTGATGCGACGTCATAGCTTTATGATTTATGTCATGTTTCAAAACATGAATTCGCACATAAGCGATAATAAATGGTAATTATTTTAATAGTTAGGTACAGGGGGGGGGAATGGGCGGACAACAATGAGGGACAAAGTTTTGAAAGCGGATTTATCATATTTTTTTTTAGGTTTCCGACTACTTTTTGATTTTATTTGAAAGATTAAGGACTAAACTTAATTTCCAAAAGGAAAAAATATTTGTACACGTGAAAGAAAAAAAGTTATGAAAAATGTTTCCATGGCGAGCTAACCAATTCAGCTAAATTTTGAAGTTAAATAAATTCATTGTAAAAATCCTTTAAAAGATTAGTATTAGTTTTCTGGTTCTATTTCAAAGATAATTAGGAAAGTAAAGTCCTAAGATATTGAATTAAATTTTAAAAAAATCACCTTGTTTATACAAAATACAGCTTAATTAGACCTCAAAAAGCAAATAATTATGCCGTTCGGCAAAACGCAACAGATCAAAATTTGTAAACACGAATATACGGAAGCCCAAAATTTCAGCCAATCAAAACGCTGTTTCAAAATGAAGTCATGATAGTAAAAGGAGGTAGGGGTGTCAGATTTCTTCTTTTTTTTCCAGACGTGCATCCATACATTCCTATTCTGAATGCTTGTATCAATTTTTAATTTAATCATTTTTTATGTTCCTGTTTTTAAATTATTTTTTTTTTTAATTATTGTTCGAGATTATATAAAAATTATGTTACACCGAAAGTTTCACATTCCAGCGAGCAAGGAAATTATTAAAATCTTGCGAAATCTGTAATTTAAAAAAAGGTAGAAATATTTTTGCAATTATAATTTTTTTGTGTGAAAATGTTAAATAAATAATGCTTAATTCAATGGTAATATCGGTAGTTCGAGAAAGTCATTTTTCTTCGAGTTACGTCGAATTTATTAATACGGACTTTATGGGCTTTTCTCCTAACGTTCCTGTAAAAATTATTATTTTATTATTGTTACAAATTACGATGCTTTATTTATATAAAAAAGCAAAAATAAATTCTTGCGTTTTTTATTTACTAATGAAAACCATAACTTTAGTAAAGGTATTTTTTGTTTAAACAAAATAATACATTCCACTCAGATTTAAATAAAAATAATTAGTTCATTATATTCCGCGATCATTATTTGATAAATACTGAAAATTTCATTAAAATTGGTTAATTTCCTGATTTTTTGTGAATTTTTAAGTAAAGGGAGGGGTCAAAATGTTTATACATTTTCAGCATCGGCATTCATTTTGCTCGTACCTATTAATAGTTGAAAGCAATTGGTTTTGCTTTAATCATATATTTCATGTAGTTTTTGGCAATTATGTAATCCTTCCAGCCAAAAATATGCGACTGGGTGGGTGGGGTGGGGGGATATTTTTTTACTTTTAATCCAAATAATACAAATCGTTAATGTTGTTTCGATGCAATTCAAATGCTGTGAGGACAACACAATCATTTTTACGCTTGAATTAGCAACTATTAATGTTAATTGCTAAAAAAAAAAAAAAGGATTGGTTTTATTGTTTAAACTTGTGTTTTTTGTTGTTTTTTTGTGTGTGTTTTTATCTATGGATAAATATTGTTTCAGACTAATTATGTCACGTGTTATAAAACATTTTTTGTGTGTGTGTGTGTGTGTGTGTGTGTGTGTGTGTGTGTGTGTGTTTTTATTATTTATTTACTTTCGATTGCATAACATTCTTCATAGCTCTTTTCTGACAAACAAAATCGACAATAAATAAAGATAATAATTTTTTTTCGTCTATGTAAATATTGTCTACATTTAAATAAAATCTGTAATTTTAAAAAGCCAGTAGGATAAAAAAAAATGAATATTAGTCCTCGCGCGAAAGTGCAGGACACAAAATGTTTTAAATAATAATAATAATAATAATAGAATAACAATAACAAAAACTTTCGCTGGCGAGGACTACTATTGACCGTAACCAGTTATACAGTCCTTTTGAATTTTTCATCTCTATTTTTCTCGTTATGTACTGATATTTGTTAATGAAACCTATATGAAATATGTTCCTTATTAAATTTTAAAGATTTTCTATTCTGAAAGAAGTTTTAAAAAATTTAATCTAAAGAAGTTATTTTTAAAGTTTTTGTTAAAAAAAATTTTAATTTTTAAAGTTTTTGTTAAAAAAATTCAGATTTTTTCATTATTCAGACCTGTATTACAAAGAAGGAGTTGCAAAAAATGAGTTGTGGTATGAGGAGAAATAAAAACTGAAACAGAGACAATATTCAGACCTGTAATAATACGAAGAGGGAGTTGCAAAAATGAGTTGCGGTGTGAGAAGAAATACAAACTGAAATAGAGAGAAGGAGAGTTTTAAAATATAATCTTAAAAAGATAAGATACAAGTTAGAAAAGCATTCCATCCAAGGCATGAAAATAGTTAAAGAAAATGTTTTTACTATAGGCTTTAAAAATAAAGGTACAAGATTCAATTTGAAATTTATTTATCTTGCAAGTGCACTTTTATAAATTTTACAAAGTAAGGTATAAAAATTTAATTTGAATTGAATCAAAAAATTACCTTGGATTTATTTTATGTAATGTACATTTTGTTGCAATTTAAAAACATTATCTTTCATCTAGCAATTAATGATATAGATATAAAATTTTCAATGATTTTTTTAAATCTATATCATTAATTGCTAGATGAAAGATAATGTTTTTAAATTGCAACAAAATGTACATTACATAAAATAAATCCAACGTAATTTTTCGATTTAAATTAAATTTTTATACCTTACTTTGTAAAATTTATAAAAGTGCACTTTGAAGATAAATAAATTTCAAATTGAATCTTGTACCTTTATTTTTAAAGCCTATAATAAAAACATTTTGTTTAACAATTTTCATGCCTTGGATGAAATGCTTTTCTAACTTGTACATTTATTAGTTTATAATAAAATTTTCGGTGATATAACACCTTCTTCAGGATAGTATTCGTTTGGGATTTTTTCTGCTCTTTGTTTTATATTTTATTCATTATTCAAATACTGGTTTTTGCACATATTATTGCAGTGTCTATTTTTATTTATTTTTACAGTTTATGGAACTATATTGAATGCTATAACCTATCTAATCGTAAATGTTCTATTTCCTCGATTAGTTTATTTACTGAAACTTCAGAATCTAGTTACTCTATTAATTTTCTTATGGAATTCCCTTTAAACAAGACATGAAACCACTTAATGTAAGGAACTATAAAATTCGTAAAATGCCAATGTAAAAAAAAGCAAAAGGCATTTCTAGTTTTGTTTTTATGTGCACCATGGCTTTGTTTTTATGCATAAGTAGAATTTTTCAAATTGGAAACTATAAACCGGATGGACGGTTTCAACGTCGAAGTAAGACGATTTGAGTTTTATATTATACTAGCGAGGGGTACCCGGCGTTGCCCGGGTGTTTGGAGGTGTGTGTGGGGGGGGATAAAAAAAATTAAGTATGGGGATCGAACCCGAACCGTCGAGGCAAAGTTGTAAATTAAAGTGTGAAAAAAAAACGTGCGACGTTAACGATTGCCCCACCGCGAGATGCTAATGGAAACACGTTTCAATTTATTTAATTACTTGGATTTAGCAGGTACCCGTTTTAATGAGTTAATGAGGTCAAGTTTGACTGCCGGATAGTATTCATTTACTGCTGAACGCTCCCCCCCCCCAAGATGTTATAGGAAAACGACTAACCCACATGCGGCGAGCGACAAATATTAATATTTATCTTCCTGAAATCGAGAAAATTAAATAGACAGGCGAGCTTCGTTGTTAACTGTGAGATATTACGATTTATATGTGATATAAAAAGTTTTAAAAAGTTGTGAAGCGTGCGACCGCTTCTCTGAAAAAAGCCTTTTGTTGACATACAGAAAAAGCGAACACACATACATACATACATACATACATACATACATACATTTTCGCTTTTATATATATAGAAGAATACATAGATAATTAGAAGAAAGGAGATAAGTATATGTCATAGACTGTAAAAAAAACAGAAGTCAAAAAGAGCAAACAATGTTAACTATAACCAAGTGTAGTTGCGTTAATTTGGATGATGTAACGAACTAAAAAAATAAAAAGTAATCAAATTTGACTTCCATTCTGTTCAAGATGAGTAAGAACTATTGTCTTCAAGAAATATTAAAATTGCAAGAAAAGTCAGTAAAATGAAGAATTATTCTGCTGTAATGACGAATTAAAACGATTCAGGAATCCGACTTTTAGTTTTACAGTTTTTTTTTTTTGTTTTTTTTTAATTTTGCTTTCATAAGTGAAAAGAATCTTCCAGAATAAATAATGACTGAGGATGACACAGTTCGAAGCCCACATACAGATTTATAGTCACACATCTACGACAACAGCAACAACAACAACAACAACAATAGTACCTATTTACAATGCCTCCCCACGGGACAGAGTTAGACACTAGGGTCGTTTTTTAACGTGGAGAAAAGGTACAAAAATAAAAATTGTCTCAGTCGTGAAGGATTTCTCCTCCACTGAAAGAGAACGAGAAACGGAAGTGCCGCATCTGAAGAACAGATGGTATTTATTTGCTCCCCCACCGAGCAAATTAGGCACAAGGCCGATTTTTAATGTGAGGAGTGAAGGGAGGGGGAAGGGAAAATGGGGACCAGCTCCTGAGAGGTGGGAAATGGGAGCTGGTTAAAGGTCAGGCATGTGGGGTTGCCCCCACATCTGGTCTTTGCTAGTCATAG
The DNA here is from genome assembly GCF_053919585.1 of Euprymna scolopes. NCBI lineage: Eukaryota > Metazoa > Mollusca > Cephalopoda > Sepiida > Sepiolidae > Euprymna > Euprymna scolopes. The sequence continues at coordinate 170,855,474 of NC_136485.1, read as the reverse complement.
CTAGTCATAGCTAGTCATAGCTTTCAGTATCTGCCGGAACAGATGGTATTTATTTGCTCCCCCACCGAGCAAATTAGGCACAAGGCCGATTTTTAATGTGAGGAGTGAAGGGAGGGGGAAGGGAAAAAGGGGACCAGCTCCCGAGAGGTGGGAAATGGGAGCTGGTTAAAGGTCAGGCATGTGGGGTTGCCCCCACATCTGGTCTTTGCTAGTCATAGCTAGTCATAGCTAGTCATAGCTTGCAGTATCTGCCGGAACAGATGGTATTTATTTGCTCCCCCACCGAGCAAATTAGGCACAAGGCCGATCTTTAATGTGAGGAGTGAAGGGACGGGGAAAGGAAAAAGGGGACCAGCTCCCGAGAGGTGGGAAATGGGAGCTGGTTAAAGGTCAGGCATGTGGGGTTGCCCCCACATCTGGTCTTTGCTAGTCATAGCTAGTCCTAGCTAGTCATAGCTTGCAGTATCTGCCGGAACAGATGGTATTTATTTGCTCCCCCACCGAGCAAATTAGGCACAAGGCCAATTTTTAATGTGAGGAGTGAAGGGAGGGGGAAGGGAAAAAGGGGACCAGCTCCCGAGAGGTGGGAAATGGGAGCTGGTTAAAGGTCAGGTATGTGGGGTTGCCCCCACATCTGGTCTTTGCTTGCAGTATCTGCCGGAACAGATACTACACTTTGATCATGGCCAAAAACAACAATAGTAATAATGATCGTTACCATGTAGAGATGCATCGACAATAAAGGTCAAAGAAAAGACATATTTATTGCATTAAAAAAATTTTTTTTAAAGGTAAATAAAAAAACAAAAATCTATCTATATATCTATAAAAGTGAACGTGTCTGTATGTGTGTTTTTTTTTGTTTTGTTTTTTTTATATATAGAAATCTATACTTTCCTTACGCAATAACTCTGTCAATTTAAAGTCTACAGACTCGAAATTTGATATACAGGGTACTGAGATTTGGGAAAATCTTTGTGGTGGGTTTTCGGCCAGAAATTTGGCTGTTAAGGCGTCAAAGTTCAACAATTTGACTTTTCAGAACTCTACGAAACTCCTCCAACAATTTTGGATCTAAACACTTGAAATTTTAGATATAGGTTCCTTGGACATGGATCTAAATTAATAACTTGATTTGAGCCCAAAATAATAAATGTTAAAGGGTCATAATAGGGGTCAAAGTAAAAAAAAAATTATTGCTTTTTTTTTTTTTGCTCAACATACACCTCCAAACACCCGGGCAACGCCAGGCTGAAATGCTAGTCTATATATCTATAAAAATGAACGTGTCTGTGTACCTGTGTGTCTCTGTGTGTGTCTGTCTGTCTGTGTACATTTCACTACGCAATAACTCTTTCAATTTTTAGTCTACAGACTCAAAATTTGATATACAGAGTACAGAGATTTGGTGAAATCTTTGTGATCGATTTTCGGCTAGAAATTTGGCTGTTAAGGGGTCAACGTTCAATGATTTAACTTTTGAGAACTCTACCAAATTCCTCTGACAATTTTGGGTCTAAACACTTGAAATTTTAGAGCATGTGGTTCAGTGGGGAAAGAGGTGGCTGGTTACCTTTAATGCATCTAAGACCAAGCTCCTATTTCTACATCATAAACGCTCTGATCCCCATCTGACATCAATTGAAATGGATGGCTCTCATCTAGGGGAAGTCCCATGTTTTGATAAGCTTCTGGGTTTGACCTTTTCTCCTGATATTAAATGGAACACATACATCAAGTCTGTGGCCAAGGTCGCTGGGAAAATGGTGGAATCCTTCTACCGCTCCAGAAGATATCTCACTAATGATGCAATTCTCTATCTATATAAAAGGCAAGTACGTCCAAAGATGGAGTACTGCTGCCACATCTGAGCGGGATCTGCTAAAAACAGCCTATCCTGCCTTGACAAAGCACAAAATAGACCGTGGCTTGGTGGGGGATGCCCTTTTCTCTTTCCTGCAACCTCTCTCACACAGAAGAGAGGTAGCGAGCCTGTCTTTGTTCTATATTTCCAAGGCAAGTGCTCGTCTGAGCTCCATTCTCTGGTCCCCCCTCGCCAATCTTTTTCAAAAAACACCCGACTAGCTGAAACCACTGTCAATAATTTTCCCCACTCCTTATCTGTTCCTAAATCAAAATGTAGATTCCATGAACAAAGCTTCTTTCTTAGAACTGCACGCCTGTGGAACTCTGTTCCGCTTGCCTGTTTCCCTCCTGACTTCAACCTGGATGTCTTCAAGTCCAACACAAACAAATTCCTGATGAACCGCCCGCCTAAGTAATGACACCTTATCAATTCTCCAATACTATTACTACACTATCCCATTGATTACTGTACACACAATAACCCTTATCCCCGAGTGGCCATTGGGCCTTGATAAGTGGTGAACTCTATGTAAAAAAAAAAAAAAAAGGATATAGGTTCCTTGGACATGGATCTAAATTAATAACTTGATTTGAATCCAAACAATAAATGTTAAGGGGTCATAATAGGGGTCAAAGTTAAAAAAAAAAATTACAGCTTTTTTATTCTTTATTATTTTTTTTTTTTTTTGCTCAACATACACCTCCAAACACCCGGGCAATGCCAGGCTGAAATGCTAGTAATATAAAAAGTCAGGTCAACTTTTATCACAATAAAAATAGACTTTCATGATTTGGCGGTGTAAACAAAAAAAAAAAAAACAAAAAAAAAAACAGAAATATATGCCAATCTGTTTTGTAGTTATCACCATTGAGATAGCAATAATGGGTAGGAGGAGACAGTGAAACCTGAGGTGGAAACAAAAAAAAATCAAATTTGTACAAATCATTAAAAGTTAATATTTGTGAAATCCAACTTAAATTTCTGAGCGAATAAAAGGAAAAAAATCATACTTATACAAAATAAGGATTGTGCTATCTTCAAATTTTGGGGGCAGTTTACGTAGAATGCTGAAAAGTGCCAAACAAAAGTTTTGTGAATTTTTTTTTTCTTTTTTACACAAACGCTGACCAATTTTTTTCAATGAAAATTATATTATTTCTGTTATTACAAATATAATTCAATAAAAAAAGTAATTGAAAAATAATAACAATATTTTTTGTTGTTGTTGTTACAAAGAAAATACAATGAATAATTATTGGACCAAATTTTACGAAACTTTAAGAAAATTCAAATTCAAAAAATTAAGAAACAAAAAACAATCATTGTAAGGTAAGTTTTATGAATAAATATTTATTTTTTGAATAACAAACAACTGATAGCAAACAATTTTTTTGTATGATTTTTTTTCTTATTTTGTTGTTGCTCGAATCAAGATAAATATTTTTTTTTAATAATCAACCAACGATAACAAATAAATGTTTTCTCAAATTATATTATCTGCTGCAATTTAATTGGCTCAGCATTTCAGCAGTTTTTAGTATTTTCTATAAACTGCCCTGAAAATCCCGACGATAGCCCGATCCTTATTCTTCATAATTACCAAAAATTAACCGTTTATCATGTCTGGAAGTGAAATTATAGATGTTTCAAGTTTCAGAAAAAAAATCTAAAACTTTTATTCAATTATTTGTAAAAAATTTGTTCAGTGAAAAGTCAGAAAATAAAATGATCATTTTTTTTTTTTTGAATAAAATTATTTTTTGAATAAAATTATTTTTTGAATAAATTCATTAAACAAAATTTTGAAAATTGAGCCAAAAAGTACAGAATTTAGTGAAAATCTAAAAAGTTTTTCTGACAAATTTGCTAAATTATCTCAAAAAGGGTCAAAGCTCATATACTAAAAGAATCGTTTTAGGAATCGGAAATTAGGTTAAAAATTTTCCGATTATGATCCCGAAAATTTGAGCGAATGATTTTCAGATTCAACAGAATCAATTTTCTGATCATTAACCTTTTTTTTTTCATGAAAATGAAAAATAATTTGTTGCGAAAACTGTTGTTTCAAGATTTTCTCTTAAATTTTCATAAAATTAAGCTTTTAAGAATCATCATGTCACATCTTCCGCTTATTTTTCACCATTCTTTCTGATAATGATAAGTATAAGAGTAGTGGTTAGAAATCAGAAGTATTAATGCTTGACTTCTGATCTGAAAGGAACACATACATCAAATCTGTTGCCAACGTCGCTGGAAAAATGGTGGGATCATTCTACTGCTCCAGTAGATATCTCACTGCAGATGCAATCCTCTACTTATATAAAAGCCAAGTACGTCTGAGGCTCGAGTATTGTTGTCACATCTGGGCAGAAGCTGGTGGAAACACTTATCCTTCTTTGACAGAGTTAAAAATAGACTTCATAGCCTAGTAGGGGATGCCCTTTTCTCTTTTCTGCAACCTCTTTCCCACAGAAGAGATGTTGTGAGCTTGTTTGTGCTTTACCGTTATTTTCATGGCAAGTGCTTTTCTGATCTATGCCCCCCTCTTGCCAAACTTTCACAAAAAACTCTTGTCTAGTTAAAACCACTATCAATAATTTTCATCACTCTATATTTATGCCTAAACCTAAACATATTTCATGAACAAAGCTTCTTTCCTAGAACTGCATATCTGTGGAAATCTCTTTCGTTTGCCTACTCTCCAACTAACTACAATATGGTCGTCTTAAAGTCCAACGTAAACAAATTCTTGATGAGCCGTCCCCTTAAGTAAATCCAATTTACCAAATGTCCATTACTAACGATTACTACGATATTGTCCCATTGACTACTGAACACTTATTAACCCTTATCCTTGAGTGGCCTCTGAGCCTTGATAAATGGTAACTTCTTTGTAAAAAAAAAACATTTCTGTTATGATTGAAATTATTTTTCCTTAGATGAACATTATAGATTGCCCTTGTTTTTTTTATGCATTGATTATCGTATGAGTTTACGTTTGTATATTTATAACGTAATCGTGTTAGCATTTGAGAGCCTGACTTAAACTTGATCTCATGGACTCAAAAATATACATATATATACATACATATATATATATATATATATATATATATATATATATATATATATATATATATATAAAGAGAGAGAGAGAGAGAGAGTGTGTGTGTGTGAAAGAGAGAGAGAGAGAGAGAGATATGGATAATGAGAAAAGGGGGAAGTGGAGAAAGGAAACAGAAGATAAAAGAGAAAGAAGAAAGAGAAGAAAAGTAAGTTGGCAGTTGGCCAGTGATATTCAATGAACACGTTAGTCTCTCCTACTCCCACTTCTAGAAATCACACTTTGTAAAACTGGTACTCTTTACTGACAACGAGTAGCTGTTTTGATTATGTGAAATGACAAAATAAATACCTTTTCCTTCACAAAGAAAAGTTGTGTCAAAGTCATCATTTTCCTTTATGCCTGAGTCTACATACAACGTGTTGGTTGCGTTAGAGAGCAATAGACGATTACGTTACACGTCTATTTAGCTTTCCTGGTTCTTTCATGCATTAATTATCATATAAGTTTAAGTTTATATGCCCATTTGGCTTTCCTTGAGTTATGATCGCCAGGGAAAGTAACTTCGTATGTCCATGTTGTGGCAACATTTCTGGAACGGCTGTTATATCCTGGGAAGGGCAATCAGTTTCTGGGAGAATAAATGATAAAACGATAGGCACATCTCTTTTAGGAGTTAATATGACGTCGACTATGTCTGCTTGATGGGTCTTGTGTAGAGTTCTCAGCATCATCATTGCCAGTGTTTCTAGCTGAAAAGTCCACGCTATACAAAATAAGCAAAAAGCACATCTTTTTTTATACAAAAATAGAGTTCTTTTAATTCATATTGGAAGGGGCATTGTAAGAATTCCTGGGTTGGCTGCACGTAATCTATTGCCTTCAAGGGTTCGATTTCAACTGATGAAGATGAAACAAGAGAGATAAAGAAGGAGGGAGATAGAGAGGTAGAAAGAGAAAGACACACACACACACACGCATAGTAAGTTATAAAATATATATGGCGATTAAGCTACACAGAATATTCCACGTTTCATCGACGCTAGGATTCATCAGGCTTATGAATCCTAGTATGGATGAAATGCGGAATATTCTGTGTAGCTTAATTGCCATATATATTTTATAACTTACTAACTAGCTCTACCTACGTATTGAACACTGTTGAAGTAAATACTTAAAGTTTATGCATAAATCTATACTTTCATATATTAATTTATGTGGTTAAATGAAGTATATATATATATATATATATATATATATATATATATATATATATATATAAAACAAAGAGACTGAAATATTGTCATTGTGTCGCTCAAGTAAATATGACTTTTGACTTTTTTGTCACCCCTGATTACTTTGACACAGCTGCGATTGTATGAATCTGATTGACAACACACTCTAAAGTCGGCATGTTTTTAATAGCACATGTTAAACTATAGGCGTCTCCATTCAAATACAAGGAAAGTCGGGTAAGATCCCAAATGTGGAGAGATGCCACTCCTCAAAAAGAGCTCTTTATCATCGTGCCACACCCTAGCCAAATTTTTTTTTTCAAATCTTAATGCAAAATTTACCAAACAATTCCCGTTTTCAACATAATTTCTCAAATAAAATGTTAAAAAAAAACTAGTGTTCTCAATCATTTTCTTATGCAGACATGAAAAACATTGGATAATTCACTGGTTTTCTTCAAGATGGAACCAATAAACATGAAAATCAAAACGTGAACAGAGCTTCTTTCCGAGAACTGCCCGCCTGTGGAACTTTATTTCCAGTTGACTACAATATGGTTGTCTTAAAGTCTAATGTAAAGAAATTTTGCTGAGTTGTCCCTCTAACTAACCCATTTCTACTTTATTTCCACCACTTATTCTTAATACGCTATTGTCTCAGTGATTACCATACACTCATTGACCATTATCCTGACGTGGTTTTTAGGCCTTGACCAGTGGTGAGTCGTATGTAAAAAAAACTTGCTGAACGTCAGATTTTTGAAATCATCACCAATCAAGCTGAAAAAAACTAACTTCACATAAAATGCACAAAAGAGTTTAAAGAACAATGGAATACCAAGGAGTCATGAGATAGTGGCTCAAATACTAAGTAAAACTTTAGTTCTCAGTGATACTCTTCTGGGGTTAAAGGTTCAATTCTCAGCGTGAACGATACTTAGACTACAACTGTGAATTACTTAAGGCTTCTATGTGGTCATGACGGAATGAAAACATGCTACTGCTGCATATTAAATAAACGGTTTCATTCGAAATTCCGTGCAGGTTCCCGAGTTCAATAGAAAGATTCTCAAGTTTGACAAGTTACACCCGAAGAAGGTCAGAGATTACATCGGTCGTACCCGTCCTGGGATGTGACACTACAACATAAATGTTAGTGTTCAGCTTTTTAGTCAAAGCCTGTATTTTTTTTTTTTTAATCCGAAAAAAAAGTCGATTTCCATTTACATTGCTAAAGTGAAATCTAACCTTGATCATAAAACATCAGATGAATGGTGCTACCAGATCAGGCTGTCTGAAGATATTGGCCTCCTGACACGAAATGCACCTAACATTGATGCTTTTTGTTTTTCTACTTCGTTTTGCAAAACTTAATTATGTTTTGCAAAACCAAAAACAAAAACAACCCACCTTCTCCCCCTTTTTCTTCTTCTCATTTCCACTTTCTCTTTCTATCTCCTCTACTTCTTGACTGGTTTCCTAACTTAAAATTTACCAGACATTAATAATGTAACCCTTTTCCCCACCCCATTGCAAAACTCATTCATGTTCTGCAGAGCAGGGAACAAAAACGATAAAATCTACTATAAAACAACCAAAACAAACACTAGCGATTGAAGATACAAAAATCTTGAAGAATAAAAACCTTCTACAAAATAACTGAATACAACATGAATACTATTTCCAAAATAACTGGATTCAGCATTGAATAACCCAAAAAAAGGGTTGATATGCTGTAAAATAAAACAACCAAACAATTAACCATGAGATAAGGAAAGTTGGTGAAACCACTACATTTGCCCGGCATGGACTTTTTCCGAAAGGTAAATCAATTATTATATTCATGTGGAATATTCATGAATGTCCTCAATCACATGAAGGTTGGCCGACCAAGGAAAACTTGGAAGCAATTTCTATCATTATTTTTATGGCAAGTGCTCGTCTGAGCTCCAATCTATGGTTCCTCCCTTGCAAAACTTTCACAAAAAACACTCATCTAGCTGAAACCACTATCAATAATTTACCCCACTTTATTTGTGCCTAAACCTAAATGTAGATTCCATACGAAAAAAAGCTTCTTTCTTAGAACTGCATACCTGTGGAACTGTCTTCCGTTTCCCTGACTACAATATGGTCGTGTTCAAGTCCAACGTAAACAAGATTCGATAAGCCGTCCCGTTAAGTAAATCCAATTTACCAAATTTCCACTACTAAAGATTACTACGATATTGTCCCATTGACTAGCATACACTCATTAACTCTTATCCTCGAGTGGCTTCCAGGCCTTGATAAGTAGTGACTCCTTTGTAAAAGAAAGAAAAAAAATTTAATTTAACTTTTATGGTATCGTTTTTTTATTAAGTGATTAACTGAATTAAATTCTAATAAAACTATAATTAATTGTTGTTAAGGTAATGTTTTAATCTCTATTTATAAAATGATTCAATGTAAATAGCTTTCAAAGCTTTCAATCTTTTAATACATGAAGATTTGCTCTTGATTTTAAAGACAGAACGTTTTAGCAGTGAAAATACTTAGGACAATCGCAGAAATCCTAGTCTGCGATGGAATGGTGCCGTAAATAGATAGTAACATTCAATGCTACGAAGACTAAGCTGCTTTCCTTTAACAATTACAAAAAACCTCAACCACTGATTACCATGACTAATAAGACTCGAAGAGACATCATTCAAACTCCGTGGCTTAACATTCACAGATAACATGAATTGGAGTAAATACATTGAAGATATTGCCAAAACTGCTGCAAAAAAGGTGGGTTCTTTCTATCGTGCTAAACAATAATTCACAACTGAGAGTACTCTATAGCTTTACAAATTCGTGTATTATTAGATTTATGAAAGGTGTATGTCATTATCACGGTATATACTACTCATTAAGTTTATTAATTGAACCAAATTGTTATAATACTATAACTAATTTTTGTTAAGGTAACTTTGTTTTAATTTTTTAAAAAATGATGGATGTAAACAGCTTCTAAAACTTTCAATCTTTTAAAACTTGAAAATTTGGTAAAAACGTTTAAACAAATTTAAATAACTTTGAACAGTTTAAATGCTTTCAAATTTGTTAAAGATCTTTTGAAAGAAAATCAGTTTATTCATCAGCGTTTAATCGTTTATATTAATTGCAAGTCAAAGGAGGGAGGTAGAAGAGAAAAAAAACGGACGAGAGAGAGAGTCAATTACTTATTTTAAGAGCATGACTTAATTATTGTAAAGTTTTGTCAGTTCACGTTAAAAAACGTTTTGTCTATTACAAGCTTCCATCTAGACTGTCAGTTTCAACTACGATTTGCTCAACTGTCTATCACTTCTGTCCAAGTTGTATTACATCCTATTCTAACAACAACAACAACAACAACAACAAGTTCTTATTTCTTGAATGTCTATCCCATAGTTTATTCGTGACCTTTTATCTAGTTTATGTTTTGTTTATGACTCAATTCGAGATCTACTTACACAAAATAACATTTAATTTATATGCATACTAGCAAACATACCCATCAAGATTCCACATAATAAACCGAAGACAAGTAACTATTTTACCCATAACTGGGAGGGATAGGGATTGATACCTTTCCTAGAAAGCATTATTATGCACTTATTCAAAATACCTCTCTATGATAAAACTAAAATAAAGAAAAATCTTTATAACGTATGTACTCATGAAAAGAAAATATCGTATACCAAAAGTCGTATAAATTGGTCAAGTAATTAAATTTCTATAAAGAAAATAATTTTTAAGTGAATTTTAATTGTTTTCAATATCTCTCCTCTCCGTTAAAAATGACCAAAATCTCGAGTTATTTCCCTTGTTCATTCAGACTAAATTCAAGATGGCGTCGTGAGATCATTGTTTGTAATTCAACCATAAAATTTAAAACATATTTCTTTATTTTTGTTTTTACACGTAGGGGGTTCTGGACAAGTACACATTATTTCATAAATTAACTGTAGATTCAATAAGATTTTACTCGGCATTTTCCTGTTACATAGTCTACAATGGGATCCATTGAGTCCAATGATGAACCTCGGTTAAGTTTTAGCATTTTAGTTGAAGAAATCTGATCTGTGATATCAGAGCTTATGAAAACTGAGGAATTCTCTTTGATAAAATATCCAGATTAAGTGAAGAGATTTTATGGTTTCTGGAAATGCAGGAAATGTTAGTAAAAAGATATGAAAAAAAAGAAAAGAAGGGTGCACTTTATGAATGGGAATTTTAATGGAAGCGCGGCGAGAGGGGGAAAGAGGAGGGGTGATCTGTCGTCAAATCATCTTGTCACCAGATGAGGATGCAAGGGATTTTTTAATTACAATTTCACACACACACACACACACACACACACACACACACACACACACACACATGCACGCACACACACACAAGCACACAGACATACAAACATACACACGCACAAATACATAATGATATCACTCTATTTTTATACTAAACAATAATACTCATCCTCAAAGAAAATTTTAAATCACATTTTTTTTTTACGTAGGAGGCACTCCTTATCAAGGCCCGGAGGCCACTCGAGGATACAGGTTATGCTTATATCCCCTTAAAAAATATATATATTAGTAGAGAGACTCGACGTTGCCCGGGATTGAATGATGACCAACGAATGTTTCACACTCCTATATTTTATTGCCATTGAAATCGGTGAAATCGCTCATTATTCAATCAAATCGATTGATTGCCTGTTCTTGTCAGAGACCCATCGCGATGCACCGGTAGGAAGCTTCACATGCCTCCCACAGTGACTTAGTCAAAAATACATTGTAGTCTACATTGCACTGTAGAGAACTTACTGTTGATTTTATAAAATTATTTTTATATAATGGTTTGAATTGAAGTTTGAAATGCAAAAGTCAAGTATCATGCTTCAATTGTGTTCCGAACATAAACATTCATTTCAAACGCATCCCTATCATATCAAAGAGCATACTGTTGATTTTATATGCCAGGCTTTACTGTTTGTGTGGTCATATTGGTTTTAATTTAAGTTTAAAATGAAAAAGTCAAGTATCATGGTGCAATTGTACTTTAAACAGAAATATTCATTTCGAACACGTCACTGTCAAGAACCTACTGTTGATTTTATATGTTGAACCTTTCTGCTTGTTTGGTAATAAAACTTCTCAAATGCATTTGTAATGTTAGGCTATGTAAGGTGTTAACTTTGGTTAAAATCACCTATTCTTCTTTTATCGGATTATTTCAATTATCAATTATTGATACTGATCGAAGACATTCTGATAAAAACCTAAGAACACTGCCAGGCAGATAAAGTATCTGCGTGTGAAATTTCGTAAAACTCGGCTCAGCCGTTTTCGAGACCATAGAGAACGAACTCACACACACACACACACACACACACACACATGCACACGCACGCGCACGGGCACATATACACACATGCGTGCACATATACACACATGCATACACACACGCGCATACACACACACACACACACGCATACACACACACACACAAAGTTCCTTTTATAAAATAGTAGAAATAGTTATATAACCTACTAAACCTTATGTCTAGAATCTTGACCCCAACTTTATTCAAAGGCCATTACATGATTTTGATTCTAGAAAATTCTTAAAACTTTATAAATAGAGATCTTGGGGAGGGTAAGAGTTTGATGGTTGGGATTTTAGGATTGGTGAACGGTGTGTGTGTGTGTGTGTGTGTGTGTGTGTGTGTGTGTGTGTGTGTGTGTGTGTGTGTGTGTGTGTGTGTGAGAATATATACACACATGTTGTTTTAATTTCAGCAGTGAAACTTTTCTTTTAGAGTATTTCATGACTAATTATGTGAGGGGGGAGTGAAAAGGGGGGGGGGGAAGACACAGTGGACAATTGTGCCCATGCAGCCTGTGTAATAGGCATCCCCCCCCAAAAAAAAAGAAAGAGTTGCTTCATTTCTGGTTTTAAAGAAGGAATCCAGAAATAAAACCGCTTTGAATAGGTCGAAAAGTGCACAGCCCTTAAATCAACTTTTTTTATAGAAAAATTACTAAATTCGGCAACCACATACTTTTCTTGTTTTTCCAGCGCCATCACAAAAGTGCGTTTTTTACTTATTTCTCTTATGCATTTGGTATGAACGTCAAAGGAATATTCACACACACACGCACACACACACACACACACACACACACACACACACATAAATTTACAGTTTTTTTATTTAAATTTCAATCAGAAACTTATAAGTTTTCAAAAATTCATCTCATTATTCTGATACATATTGGAACAATTAATTGGAATCGGAATCAGAAAAATCGAAACACTTGAGGGTATCGGAATCGGAAAAATTTATGCCTATTTTCTGATGCCAAAACAATTTTTTCAATTGTTTTTTATTTAAAGTAAAATCTTCCGTTTATGATATAATAATAAGTATTTATTGATTTTAAATTACCAGTAAAATTAAAATCGATAGATCATCCTCCCCAAGTGTATTTTCACATTTAGGAAAATATCTGCACTTTTAAGATGTGTGTTTTTACGGTAATCAGGGAAAAATTAACAACCACATAGTTAAATATTTGTAATCAGATATTGCATTGAGATTGGCAATTTATTATGGAATCAGTAATTGTATCGGAATCAGAAAAAATATTGGAATCGTCCCATCTTTTATATATATATATATATATATATGTATATATATATATATATATATATATATATATATATATACGAGCAAACAGTTAATAAAACATGTTAAAAAACACTTTGAAATGAGTTAAAACATATTTAATCTGAAAAGGAAACACTAGATAAGTGGATAGTCCTTAATCCGCGGAGTTTCGAAGAAATACTTTCCTTCTCATCAGAGGGTAGGAATTAGCAAAATGCGGGACAATTAGTAATAATATGATAACAATCGAAATTAAGTTTATATATAGAACGAAAAACAAATGAAGGGATAAAAAAAAGCAAGGAAAAATAAATAGAGCTTATCAGTAAAATAGATGGATAGTCGCCACCAGAAAAAAAAAACAACCATTAAAACCTAAGAAGGAATGAGGATATGATATTACTTCAGATCAAAGCGAAAACTTAGGCCAATAAACATCCACCAAGTTAAAATAATGCCAATATATCCAGGTTGCTACAGCTTGATCACATTCACAAAGTATACGCTCCAGTTTCTTCCAAATATCTTATAAAAAACGAATGTAATCTTGACCCTCGATTCAATATCGCTCTTTTTTTGGTCTGATGAAGTTGTTTTTTATATATATATATATATATATATATATATATATATATATATATATATATATATATATATATATATATACGATGATCAACGAATGTTTCACACTCCCATATTTTTATTGTCATTAAAATCGGTTAAATCGACCATTTTTTAATCAAATCGATTGATTGCCGGCTCTAGTTAGGTATCCATCACAGTGCACCAGGAGGAAGCTTCACATTCCTCCCCACAGTGACGACTTAGTCAACAGTACATTGCACTTTACATTGATTTTGAACGCACACCTATCATATCAAAGAACATACTGTTGATTTCATATGTCAGGCCTTTCAGCTTGTGTTTTAATAAAATTTCTCAAATGCACTTGTGATGTTAGGCTGTGCAAGGTGTTAACTTTGGTCAAAATCGCAAGTTCCTTCTTTCATCAGATTATTCCAATTATCAATATTTAATACTTATCGAAGGCATTCCAATACAAAACCTATCTAAGAGCACTACCAGGCCTATAAAGTACCTTCATGTGAAAAATAGGTCTAGCAATTTTCGAGTTCATAAGGAACAAATACACACACACACATACATACACACACATAGATACATACATACACATACACACACAATATAACACGCAAATACATACGCACACACACGCACACACGCACACACACACACACACACACAATAAAGTTTCTTTTATATAAAAGTAGAGATTCTGTGGACAACAATTTTTGTCGAAGGGGTGGTTATTTAAAGATTGTAAAAAAAAGGGTAAATTTAACACATGAAAGACAGAATAAAAGGCGAAGCAATCAGAATATGTTAATATTTTATCAGCAGCTTATCTATTTTCTATTTATAGTAATCTGTCTGTCTGTCTGTCTGCTCCATTTTTTTTTTTCTTCTCAGAAACTACTAGGTTAATCTGGCTAAAATTTTGTATGGACCTTTGTCATGCTAAGGTGCAGCGAACTAAGTATTACGACATCCGTTTGATGCACGGGTAGGAGTTAATAGGGATTAATATTTAATTCAAAAATGAGCACAAATTCCAACCATATTCAACTACCAATTTTAGCATAGAGCACTCATTCTAAGTCAACGCGCTATAACTTTTGCCCGTTTTTAACGCATAAACAGTCTTCTATATTATATAGATCTGTCTGTCTGTTCAAAATTTTAGCCTGTTTTTTAGACTAAAAAGTCTATAATGATAATTATTTCACATACTCTAGCTTCTAACATGATGACCTGATGTAACTATCGCTATGTAGCTTGCTTGTGACTGATTAGTTTTTGTTGATTTTTTTGTGGGTAACTTTCTCATAATTTTTTAAAATAATTTTCAATTTTGTTACTTTAAATTAGTGTCCGGTTTTATCCATTCCCCAATGGAAGGTAGGCAGTAATAACAATTTAACTAAATCATAAAAGCAAATAAGAATTGACTAATTTAAAAATTATTTTTAATAGATTTTCTAAATCTTCATCTTAATGACACCTAACCCTAACCCTAACCACAAATAAAAGCCATTTATTTTTATGTTTGTCATTAATTCTGTTTTATTTTTATTGCAACTTTTTACTTTCTTTGGTGTTTCTTTATTAAACAATTTATTTTCTTAGAAACTCAGTACAACCACAATAGTGAAGGCAGCATGGAATACATTTTATAAACTGTCTCCCCTACATCCGGGTCAAGCTGTATAGCAGTTGTGTGAGAAGCATCATGCCGTACGGTCAAGGGCATAACCAGGAAGGACCAAAGGGTAGGGATCCAAACTTTGGTAGCAAAAATATTACAAAATATGTTTCGTTCGTTTCGTTTTAGTAAACTTTCGTTTCGGTTCTTTTTTTATTATTATTATTATATTCAAGTCAACCTAAAAATTACAATTAATGCTGATTTAATGTTTTTATAACACGAAATTAAAATGTTTTGATTGATTTATGAAATCTTTTATATAATTATTTTGTCAAATCACTTAGCCTGATTAATAAATGCAATTTTTGGGTTGTCCTAATTATAACTTTGCATGTTTCATAGATTTGTTTTTAAGCTTTTGTCACATTCTGGTTGTAATTAAATATCTATAGATGTATGAAGCAAAACGAAAAATTAACGAAACGAAATTATATGTAAAGTTCTATTTCATTTTCGTACAAAAACTGAAAATAAATTAGTAAATATTTTGAATGACACAAAATAAATCCAACCTGCAAGGTAAGTAAACTTTGAGGCATTATAGTTAGATGTCAGGCAAAATCGATTCACAAGCAGTAAATAATTCCCCCATTAGTAGGCAAATTATTTACAACAAAGCAAATGCCTGCCTATCTCTGGCTGCCCTACTGGCGCTTTAAATTAAGGAAAAAAATTCAGACGACTTCTCCGAAGCAGTGTGTGGGGGGGGGGGTCCAAATGCACAGAAAGCACTACTCTTGTGTACGACAGTGAGTCCTGTTTACTTTTTTGTTTTTTTATTTTTCTACTTGGAATTGTAAGTGGATATTATATGAAATAATGTCTAACAAGGAACTGTGGGGAGTTGAGCAGTGAGATGTCTGTTAATGTTACATTTAAACTTCTGTAGGTAAATACAGTTAGGGAAACAGCAAACAAAGGGGAGATTCCAAAGTATAGTAGTTCTAGGGAAAAACTATTAGAGTAAAAGCATTTCTGTTTTTGGTACCTAGCGACCTCAGTAGTTAGTCGGACTATGTACGTCGAGGGGAACAAGTGCTATGAGTTCATGAGAGCACATTCCCCTAAAATACTTTTAAAACAGGCACATGGAGGTTGGAGCTTGGTTGACAGTGTGGGACCTATTAGATTTGAGACTTCTTTTTTTGAAAGAGAGAGAGACAAGTGGTAAATGCATCAGTCCAGATATGGATATAATATTTTATGGGCGAATTGTAATTTGTAAAGATATAAGATGCTCTCTAGCATAAGTAGGTTTCTAGCACGGTAGAGGAAGTCCACCTTTTTGCAGCAGTCTTGGCAATGTCCTCAATGTATTTGTTCCAATCCATGTATCTATTATTCCATTGTTACATAACAAGAGTCTTGTCGAATAGAAAAATTTGAGTGATATTTAAGGGTCAGAGAGATGACCTCAGTTAAAAGTTGCAAAACCGCATGATTTCTGCACAGAAATTTTCTGTCTCTTAACTTAGTGTTACTTCAAGTAGGAAAGACGTGTTCAGGATTTCGTTCCTCTATCATCATCATCATCATCATCTATATATATAGTCTTTGAAGTTTTTAATCTTTAAAACTATAGAAAAAAAATATTTTTTATTATCTGTTAGAAAACCATCTAGTCAGTAAGTCATTTAATCACCTGCAATCACTGCATCAACTCGCTCTCGAATTTACTATAATTCCAATAATTTATTTTTAAAGAGATTATCAGTTGTTTACCATGAAACACTGTTTCGGGGATATATATATATATATATATATATATATATATATATATATATATATATATATATATATATATATATATATATATATATATAGTAAAATAGGGCAATAGAATTCTAAATTAATAACACAAAACATTAATTTATTATAACTGTCTACAAAATAGTTAAGCAAATTAGGTGTTGAAAGAATTGTCTCTGAATTGTTCATCTGTAATATATACATATATATATAATATATATATGTATATATATATACATATATATATATAAATACATACATATATATACATATATATACATATATATATATATACATATATATACATATATATATATACATATATATAAATATATATATACATATATATCCATATATATCCATACATATATATACATATATATGCATATATATATATATATGCATATATATATATGCATATATATATATATATGCATATATATATATATATATATATGCATATATATATGCATATATATATATATATGCATATATATATATATATATATATATATATACTTGTTTATTGTTATATAAACATGCTCACATCCCGCTGCTACAAATAGCCAATCAAACAACAGATAACATCAGGCAGCGACTTGACTATTCAAAAGTTCAATGAATTCATTGAACTTTTGAATAGTCAAGTCGCTGCCTGATGATATCTGTTGTTTGATTGAAACAAGTGGCTATTTGTAGCAGCGGTATGTGAGCATGTTTATATAACAATAAACAAGTATTATCAGCTCTTTTTATTGAGCACTATCTAACAACCTCGTTGAATTCATTAGTCCATTACTTTTGAATATAAAAAAACCCGAGTATATATATATATATATATATATATATATATATATATATATATATATATATATATATATATATATATATATATATATATATATATATATATTATAGATGTATAGATAATTTTATTTTATTTTTTTGAAATTTATTATTTATTTATTCATTTATTTTGTGGTTAATATCTATTGCTATTTTTAGGTTTAATTCACTAAAGAACTGCTTTATTTTTTTGTTTAGTTTTCTCTAATATTCTATTACTAGAATTCATGAAAAAAAATGTATCATCTCTATATAAACCCCCATTTAGGTCTGGAATTTTATTATTAGTTCCCTCAAAATGTATAGTCCCACCATATCAGTTACCTTTGCAGAGTCTGGGAATCCCATCGTTATATCAAAATTAAGACTTCTATTTTTTTCTAGTCCCTAGCTTATTGTTATATCTTATCATGGTTCTCCTTGCTAGTTTTACTATACCTATTTCTCATTCAGTTATGTTTGTTTACTTTATTGTTAGTTCTAATGCTTTTTCAAATAAGCTTGAGGAAATGGATGGGTAATTATAAATTTTCTTGTGGTAATCTACTAAACCAGCTAATAACTTCTTCAGAGAAGATTTAAGAGTGTAATCTTGTTTTATAATGCTGGTATGATTCTAATATCTTTTACTTATACAACTTAAATCTGATATGCACGTGATGCGAGTCTAATTATTGTTAAAATCTTATTTATGATTTATTAAAGTAAAATGTATATTATTTTATATTATATTGATGAACTGATGTCATGGAGTTTGTTTTCTTCTGCAATTTTAATTTTAGTATCTGATATGTTTCGAAAAGTTTATATATATATATATCTATATATATATATATATATATATATATATATATAGTAATGTGATTGATAATTTAAAATTCAAATTAGAATTAAAAATTAAAAATCGGTTTCATAAGAAGGAACAACAACAAAGTCAATAATTTGTACGATCGTTTCGGAAACAATGTTTTTATTGTGATAGACATTAAGCCACGGACAATAATTTTTACATATAGTTTTTTTTTTTAAAAAGTCTCCTCATCAGCAAAAGTTTTGAGTGTTTTCTTTTGTTTTTTTTTAATACGTAAAACACACCATAAATAAACCTACGGTTTTCAAAAGGCGAACAATTAAAAGATACATATGGCTTGCTTAAAAATTGATAGGTTTATTTATGGTGTCTTTTACATATTGTTGTTTTTCCTTCTTATGAAACAGATTTTTAATTTTTAATTCTAATTTGAATTTTAAATTATCAATCACATTACTAAATATTAAAGTAGCTCTAGGATATTTGCCTATCGAGCTTATTATATATATGAATTACAACGAGCACTGTCCTTTTCTTGTATTTTAAATAAATTAGTAATTTTACTATCACATTAAAATACACTCTGCTCTTTAAACTACTGTTCTAATCCCCTTTATATATATATATATATATATATATATATATATATATATATATATATATATATATATATATATATACTACCAGGGCGCCCGGCATTGCCCGGTTGTAAACTATGCTTAAATATGATATTTTGATAATTGCAGATTTCGTATTATATTGGACCCAATATATAGTAATAAATTAAAAAGTTGTAAAAAAAATGACTCATGCGCCACCACTGAGAATTGAAACCAAAACGTTTAGATTACAATTAATTTTTTCCTCTGCCATTAATGACTGAATTATGAAGAAATGTTTGATGCAAGACTAAAATTATTACGTTATGCATGTATATCCATAATGCTGCTGTTCGACCATTACCTGACAAATTTCACTTTTTTTAATTTTCACACTTTTGCATCGATTTTCCAGGGCTAAAACCCAAATATAAAGTTTCACATGGGTTCAAATACCTTATATATATATTTCATGTCTGTAGACTAAAAGCTGTAGGAGGAGTTTGGTAGGCAAAATTTTTTAAACAAATATATATGCATACATATATATATATATATATATATATATATATATATATATATATATATATATATATATATGGAAGCAGTTTTGTGTTATGCAAAAAACACGAACTGTCAGAAACTTTTTCAAACGAACATTTCTTACTAAAAAGGAGTTATCTTTTTGTAAATTTATAAAAGTTTCGTGATTTAATCATGTTTCCTTGATTTTAGGGTTTTTTTTTTTCATTTACAAAACTCTGTTTATGTTAAGTTTGCTAACTGGTGACCCTAATATTTCTCAATATTTCATTTATTTCCATTTTATTTGGTTCGTTTAATATGCTCACTGTTCTTCGTTCGTAACATGAAAAAAAAAGATTTATATTAAACTAGCCTGTGTGCCCGGCGTTGCCCTGGTGTTTGGAGGTGTGTGTTAAGCAAAAAAAAAAGTTATAGTAGGTAGGCAGGCTCGAACCTGTGATGCGAGTGCAGAAAAGAAAGTGCAGGTGTGTGTAAGGGTGTTGGTTGAGTAAACAAAAAAAAAAAAGGAAAATTTGGAGCGCAAAAAAAAAAAAAAAAAAAAAAAGGAGTAGTAAGCAGGCTCAAACCGGTAACGCACCAGAGGAAAAAGAGGTAAAAAATTTTTTTTAAAAAACTATCCTACCGATATGCCTACTGTGGTTGTGACGTCACGGGCAGTCAAAATAACGCCTTTTAAGCAACGTCGTGAACGCGAGGGTTGAATGACTTACAAAAAATGTTAGCGAAAAAATCGACTCTACCTGTAGAAAAGTGCCCAGTTGAGGGTGAAGGAATAAATGTTTTGGGCGAACTTTTCGATATTTGTCATCTGAAGGGTCGAGCTTCAAAATGATACTTATTATACTTTATATTATAAATGTTGGTCCAGTTGTTGGCAATACCCAAAGAAGATACTACTATCTCCCGAAACGGCCCTACTCAAAGCCAGGGACAAAACCATAAATAATACTGTTATAGAAAATCTCCTTGTTAATATAATCCAATGTTAAATTAATAGAAAATTGTAAAAAATAAAGCAAAAAGTCCTCTTATAAGAATCTTCGAATTAAAGTAATCTAAACAAAACAGTTGATATCGCCAAGTTTTTGATTGGTTTCGAAATCCTAAGAAATCGCAGAAAAAGTAATAATTCTGAGTGATAATGGTTGGAACATGCCAATCAATAAAAATGGCAAGACGAATCAATCAGCCGAAAAGACTTGCAATGAAATCCAAAAGAAATCAATAAACTACCATTATTTATTATAATTGAACTAATTCCAGACTGCAATCATTTCTCAATAAAAGATCTAAGTGTATTTTTATCTCAAGTTCAAAATGTTTTATGACAAGTGTTTATTTGAATAAGATCCTTCTTTAAAAAATAATAAAATAAAATGATAAAACGAAAAACATAAAAAAGTCTAAATTTATTAACCTTTTCTTCTGTGTGTAATAATAATATTATATATATATATATATATATATATATATATATATATATATATATATATATATATATATAGTGGAGATGGTAATTAATAAAAACTGAAGAAAGTGCTCAATACTGTTGTAGAGCAAATATGCGTTTTATTTTTTCTTACCATATCTTTCTGTTAAGTTACATTATTGTTTCGGCTACACGGCCGTTTTTTTTGGCCGTCTGTAGCGTCCTCAGACTTTTACAGCCTTCAGTCCTGAGAGACTATAGATACCCACTGTAAGGTTGCCTGTACTTGGAATTTCTGTGGTAAATCTCCAACCACACCTCTCCTGAGTTGGCATTGTTATACTATTTCTACATTTCTGTAAAAGTCTGAGGACGCTACAGACGGCCAAAAAAACGGTCGTGTAGTCGAAACAATAATGTAACTTAACAGAAAGATACGGTAATAAAAAATAAAATAAAATGTATATATATATATATATATATATATATATATATATATATATATATATATATATATATATATATATATATATATATATAGATTAGAAGGATTCAAAAAATGAACCCTGGATTTACTTTTAGCCATATAACTCTCATTTCCATTATTTTGTCCTTTAGTCCTCATATTCCACAAGCGATGTTTGTGGCAGAGGAGGAAGAATTGCTGTTTTCTGAGCTGGGATCTATTCATCCCACACTTATTATTGGCTAGTTTTAGATCTTGAAGTATTTTTTTTTTTTTTTTTTGACAGTATATAAATGCTCTGAAGGTGAAAATACATCTTCATCGAGCTTATTATTTGGAATATTATATACAGAAAATGTACTATTTCTATATATTCTAAACACACACAAACACGCACACACACACACACACACACACACACACACACACACACACACACACATATATATATATATATACATGGTATCTTCCTTCAGTCCTGAGAGACTATAGATACCCACTGTAAGGCTGCCTGCACTTGGAATTTCTGTGATAAATCTCCAACCACACCTCTCCTGAGTTGGCATTGTTATACTATTTCTACATTTCTGTAAAAGTCTGAGGACGCTACAGACGGCCAAAAAAACGGTCGTGTAGCCGAAACAATAATGTAACTTAACAGAAAGATACGGTAATAAAAAATAAAATAAAATGTATATATATATATATATATATATATATATATATATATATATATATATATATATATATATATATATATATATATATATAGATTAGAAGGATTCAAAAAATGAACCCTGGATTTACTTTTAGCCATATAACTCTCATTTCCATTATTTTGTCCTTTAGTCCTCATATTCCACAAGCGATGTTTGTGGCAGAGGAGGAAGAATTGCTGTTTTCTGAGCTGGGATCTATTCATCCCACACTTATTATTGGCTAGTTTTAGATCTTGAAGTATTTTTTTTTTTTTTTTTTGACAGTATATAAATGCTCTGAAGGTGAAAATACATCTTTATCGAGCTTATTATTTGGAATATTATATACAGAAAATGTACTATTTCTATATATTCTAAACACACACAAACACGCACACACACACACACACACACACACACACACATATATATATACATGGTATCTTCCTTCAGTCCTGAGAGACTATAGATACCCACTGTAAGGCTGCCTGCACTTGGAATTTCTGTGATAAATCTCCAACCACACCTCTCCTGAGTTGGCATTGTTATACTATTTCTACATATTCTCAGGACACACACACACACACACACACACACACACACATATACATATATATATATATATATATATATATATATAATAAACTTGAGTTTTTTTCTCGCTCTGACATTGATATTGACAGTCTACTTTTTCTATTCAAAAACTATTAAAACGAATTTTTTAACATACCCAGTCATAGATATGCGAGCGACTACATTAAGATTAACTAATTTGCATATTCCTTTGAAAAAAAAGCGTTCCATTTCACTATTACGCTCAATTCTATTTATGCATAGTTTTTACATTTTGCATAATTGCATGGAATTTAAGACGAAAACATCTTATATCTTATAGTACATGGAAATATTTTTATATATATTTATATATATAATAATAAAATTTAGTTTGCTTGAAGCATTGTGTGAATTATACATATAAAGATAAGTGTTAAGAGGCTATCACAATGCAAGGCATGGAAAGTTCTTATGTTGAGGAAGGAAGACGAAAACAAGTGATATTATATTAATCTACATATATAAATATGTATTCATATGGATATATAATAGAGTTAATATATTTATTTATAATATGTATGCATATTTATATATAAACATATTTATTTTATAATAATTCGATGTCAAATTCGAATATATAAATACATTTATTCCATTTACTGTTGAGATATTTTCTGTGTCCCTGTTCATACTTGCAATCTCAAGATTTGAGCCATTTGAGAAAGAGGATTTTCCTCAAAATATATTATGGAACATTGTCAAGTAAACCTTATTAATGATAAAAAATTTTTAATTAATTAAATACATATATATGTATACATATTTATACGTATAGATTTATATAATATCACTTGTATTTGTCTTCCTTCCTCAACACCAACATTCCATTCCTTGCAATGTGATAGCTTTTTAACACTTAACTTTATCTACATAAAGTGACCTTGTTGGTGTGTGTGCAAAAGGTCCCTATCAAACTCCCCTCTGAATATTTGATCTGCAGAGTTGAAATTTGATACACAAGCTTAAGTAATGACACTTTATCAATTCTCCAATACTATTACTACACTATCCCATTGATTACTGTACACACAATAACCCTTATCCCCGAGTGGCCCTTGGGCCTTGATAAGTGGTGAACTCCATGTAAAAAAAACAAAAAAACTTTGTATCTGTAGCACACTTTCGATTTGGCTTTTAGCTTGCAAAAATTGTTGCCAAGGGGTCAAATCTGAAAATAAAACAATTGACCTTGGCAGGGTAAGTCGACTAAAACATTACTACTACTGTTTCTTTTTCGCATATGCAAATTTAAACATTCATAGCTCAAAGTCACTTAATTTTTAACCTTTCATATCCATCTATCAGTAGCTTAGGCCGTAATGTTGCTGGTGAGATAAATAACAAATAAGGCTGGAGCGCTAAATGATAATACCCAACTTATATTAAGTATAAAACTTAGATTTTACCCGTTTTATTTATTTATTTATTGTTAGAGGAGAGTAGATGGATGCTTTTTCAGCAGCCTCAGAACTCTCGCTTGTCTTATTTTATCCCTCCGTCCTTATTTACAATTTTTGATGTTTCTAACAGAGGGTGAAAAAAGTTGCATTCTAGACCGGAAGTCTTTCTCCTGAACAGTTGATTGAGTTGTCTTTATTTTCACTTCTTATTTTTACCTTTTGGTTATCTTACAAATAAGGCTGCTGGAGTTAAACGTTTTACTTGGGCTTACGTTATCCGCCTGATAGTCAGGGACCTGAACCTTGAATAACCAAAGGGGCCATCCTATCAACAGGTACCAAGTACTGGGGCTGCTGTATTGCCATTTAGTGAATGGATTCTGGACCATGTAGTAGCTTCTGGTGGAGCCTTTTGGTGCCATATTAGTGGGAACTGTTGCAGCTTTTCCTCTACATGGTCTGCAAAAATTATTCATCATTCCTTTTTATTTTTTCCCTCTCTGTTCTGCTCTAACAACTTTGCCGACCTCTTCCACATATCTGAGTAACTCAATAATGAAAAACAGTAATTAACCCCTATCCTCGAGTGGCCTTCGGGCCTTAATAACTGGTGACTTGCTTATAAAAAAAAAACTCAATTTTTTTTTATAACTTTTGAAATCATTACTATATATTGGATAATAATCAATAGATAATTGACTCATTAATAATAAATATGAAATCTGCATGAATTAAAATATAATATTTATGTGGATTTGACATATCTGCATAAATATTATAAATATTATATACATTATATTATATCTATATATATATGTTTACATATATATATTATATATATTATATATATTATATTATATTATATCTATATATATTATATTATTATTATATTATATCTATATATATGTTTACATATATATATTATATATATTATATTATATATATTATATTATATTATATATATTATATTATATTATATTATATTATATTATATATATTATATTATATCTATATTATATCTATATTATATCTATATATATGTTTACATATATATATTATATATATTATATTATATATATTATATTATATTATATATATTATATTATATTATATTATATATATTATATTATATCTATATTATATCTATATTATATCTATATATATGTTTGTTTAAATAGACATTTGGCGAGATTATTTATGGGCGCCACTACCATGGGTCGATCAGTAGAACTGCTGACTGTCAACGGTTCTAGGTTCAATCCTTGGCTTGGGAGAGGTGCTAGTCTAGCGGCACTGATGAGTTGTGATACAACAATACAGGGCTGTATGTCGATGACTACAAATATTTGAAGACCTCCCCCTCTTTGGGTAGAGCACTGTCGTCAGTAATCTCACCCGCCGCTTAATTGGCTGAAAAATGTGACGCTCGCTCTTTGTTTATAAACAAAGCGGTTAGAGCACTGTAAAAGCGGTGGACGGATGTTTGTTTAAATAGAAATTTGGCGAGATTATTTATGGGCGCTGCTCCCGTGGGTCGATCAGTAGAACTGCTGACTGTCAATGCGATGGTTCTAGGTTCAATCCTTGGCTTGGGAGAGGTGCTAATCTAGCGGTACTGATGAGTTGTGATACAACGAAACAGGACTGCATGTCGAGAACTGCAAATATATATATATATAAATATATATATACAGAATATATATATATATAAATATATATATACAGAATATATATATATATATATATATATATATATATATATATATATATATATATATATATATATATATACAGAAGGAATATATTTGTATAAGTCCAATTGAATTCATCTAATAAAAGTATAATTATCTGAAAGTGTGGCAATATAACAGACGGCTCTATGACCTTCACACACTCCCATATCGGATAGAGAAGTGAATCTAAGTGAATAAATAAATTTAAAAAAAACAATGAAAGATCAGCCTTCTTTTTATCCCCTCTCTCCTCCCTTTCTTAAGTGTCACTTCAAAAAAAAAAAAAAACAGGACAAAACACAAACTAAAATAATACTTATACAGAAAATAATACTTCACTTCAGATGCATGGAAATTCAAGTGTAGCACGCACACACACAAAAGTCATAGTTATTGAAAGGCCAAAATGTCAGAGTGCTGCGATGTCCGTGGTTCACAATGGTCATCTATTTAACACAACTGAAAGGAAGGTCAATTGATGGCACATTATTAAGGATGGAGAAATCTTGGTGGCAATTATGATAAAATAGGTTAACTTATAACTTTTCGGTTTATTAAATTAAACACACGCGCACACACACACACATACACACATACACACACACACACATATATATATATATATATATATATATCAGAACTGGTAAATAGTAAAAACTCGAAGAAGATGCTCAATACTATTGCAGAGCAAATATATATATATTTTTAAATTTTATTACCGTTTTATCTGTTTAGTTACACATGTTTCCGCTACTGAATCGTATTATTGATTTAGTAACTTCGTCAGACTTGGACAGAAGTTGTTATTATGATTTGAAAAGGCGATATTAGAAGAAGATGATTTTAAAAAAAGAGGGGGGGATCTCCATTTAGATCCGGCAATATTTGATTTATAAGATTTAATAACTAAAGAAGAGAAAGAAAGAAGAAGAAGAAAAAAAATAGGGGGGGGGTAATTAAAAATCCCTTAACCAGACATGATAGAATTTCTAATGTAAGCAGAGAAAGAGATAGAGAGAGATAGATGGAGAGAGGGGAGGGGTAAGTGACGAGAGGAAGAGGGTTAGTTTACAATTTGATAAGGGAAAAGGGAGATACATCTTAAACAGATGGGTGGTTATTCACGATTTAATCGTTCTATAATACCAAAAATGTTTTATCCAGTCCGATATATTGCTAGTTATTATCCTTCCATATCAAAGGAACTTTTTGATGAAGTTTTAAATTTCGCCTCTCTACTTTCCGACTTACAACCATCTGAAATAGACATTATTAAAAAATCTAGGAAAACGGTATTAATCAGTCAAGGCACCCAATGGACTAAGAAGAACCAATCCGGATCATTTGACATTTCAACCGGCTCTTTAGACTCATCAGAAGCAACTGATCTAGTTGGACTATTTATTCTATACAATCTCACAAAAAATCTAAATAACAAAAATATAGGACTATATACAGACGATGTTCTTATCATAGTTGAAAATTCAAATGGCTCTAAATGTGAAAAAAATAAACATTAGCTAAGGAAATGAATAGAATAGGCCTAAAAGTAGATAATAAGTCTAACGTAAAAGCTGTCAACTTTCTTGATATAACTCTAAATCTTTTGAATAACTCATATGAACCATACGCCAAGGATAATACCTATCCACTATATATACACCTACTATCAAATCACCCAAAACATATCATTAAACATATCCCCAATTCAGTCGAAAAAAGACTCAGCACCAATTCTTCTAAACCTGAAATATTCAACAAACATAAACTATTTTATGAAAATTCTCTTAGGAAATGTGGATATCCAAATCCCACCATTAATTACACTAAACCGGACTCCTCAAATACTTTAAAAAAGAAAAATAGACCTAGAAAAGTTATCTGGTTTAACCCCCACCCCTTCAATATAATGGTTAAAACCAAGCTAGGTAAAAAAAAATTTCAACTTATAAATACCCACTTCCCACCTAACCACACACTACACAAAATCTTTAATAAAAACACAATTAAACTTAGCTATAGTTGTACTGATAACCTGGAAAAAATAATCAAGAAATATAGCAGGAAAATATTTAACATGGATAAAAATACAAACAATACCAACAATACTAATTGTAATTGCACCAACAAATCAGAATGTCCATTTAATCAACAATGTCTACAAAAAGAAGTAGTGTATAAAGCTACAATTGCCTCCACAGAAAACCCAAACGACAAAAAATACTATATTGGCCTGGCCGGCACCTCTTTTAAAGAAAGATTTAGAGTACATAAATGCTCCTTTACAGACTCCAATCATCCTAACAAAACCTCACTAACCTCCCATAATCTACATTACATCTACATCCAAAATAACCAACACCAACAATTACTTGGAAAATCCTCAAAACATCTAGCAAAAAATTTGCCTAAACGAAAAACTTTTCATCTCTAATTTTAAAGACGAGATAAATTACTTAATAGGCAACACGAAACCACCATAAACAGTCGTCATTACAAATCCCACCTCCTTAGCAATTTTGCACCTTTTTGAAACACTCCACAAACAAGGTGTCTACCATCTACCACATAATCACTGTAACATCTACACAATTAAACCCCCTTACCCCAATCTATATGTACCAAACCATACTCTACACTTCCAACCTATTTCCCCTAAATCAAACAAAACAACCCAGACTTCCGAATATTATCAATTTAAACCCCACTTAACTTTTTACAATATAACTACCTCGTAATTTAGGTCCATTGCCATTCTGAGTTTAATTTATACACCTATTCCCAATACAATTTCAACAACTTGTTGTAGAATATTACATCTATATACATATATATATACCTTATACAAATATCTCTGTATTAGTACGAACATGGAATAATCTATAATGTACTTTATTTTATAATATAGTTAAAATACATAAAACTAAGGCCTTAAGTGAAATATTCAACCAACATAAAATTACCCTAGACCTCTCCTCACAATCTATAATTATTTATACATTCCTGAGACTACCATCTTACCCAACTATTAACCAATTAAGCATCTAGAACCCACCCTCCCTACTTGCTAGGAATATAGGCTAAAATACTCCTAATTACCCATAAATAAATAATATTACTAATTCACCTACTTATTTATGTATTCATACAGATATACTCAGAACACCATCATTATTTATACATCTTACTTACTCATTTTTATCTTACTAACTCCAAGTTATTTACTTGGTCCCCAAATCTATACATATGTGTGTGTTTGTACGTCTATATACTCCTGTATGTTCTGTATGTATTTCTATAATGTGTGGATATTTGTATATATATATATATATATATATATGTGTATATTTATTTATATTTATTTGTATATGTATAAGGGTATGTATGCAGGGGTCATGTATATGTGCGTATATGTGTCCATCTATGGATATATATATATGTATGTATATACACTTATGTATATCTGTTTGTATGCATGTGTTTGTATTTATGTGTATGTGTATGCATGTATTTTTGTATACTTGCGTATATGTCTATGCAGATATATGTATGCGCGCTTATGTATACTTGTGCACGCATGTATATATATGAAATATTTGGTACAAAAATATCTTACTCCCTCCGTTTTATTTTCTATAGATCTGTATGCATCTATCTATATTTTTGTATGTGTATTTACGTTTATATATGTATGTCTATGTATATGTATGTACATATACTTTTATATTTATATATGTATGTGTGTCACTGTACATATACATACATATGCGTATATGCATATATATGTATATATGTATGTATGTATATATATATATATGTGGATGTGGATATATATGTATATGTATGTGTGTTTATACATGTATATATATATGCATATATATATATGTATATGTGTGTGTATAAGCCTGAGGAATCCTAGCGTGGATGAAACGCAGAATATTCTGTTTAGCTTAATCGCTATATATATTTTATAACTTACTATATATATATTTCTTCACCAGATATATATATATATATATATATATATATATATATATAACAAATAGTTAATAAAACATGTTAAAAAACACTTTGAAAAAGAGTTAAAAACATATTCAATTTTTAAAAGGAAACACTAAATAAGTGGATAGTCCTTAATCCACAGAGTTTCGAATAAATACTTTTCTTCTCATCAAAGGGTAGGATTTAGCTAAATGCGGGATCGGATTTTGCTTTCAAAAGTATTTGATGAAACTACAAGTAAGTCATAGATCTTACTTGATAATAAAAAATGAAGCAAAGGGAATAGGGTGAATAAAAAAGTGATTTCATGTGAATGGATAATCTGGTGAAGGGTTCACATGAAATTCATAAGAGGCCAATATTATTTTTAACCTTCAATGAGATTGTAGACCAATATTCTTTTATAATATTTTTTTTATATTTTTAATATATTAAGTTATATTAATTTTATAAATATTATTATTATTATTTTTTTTAAGAATTCTTCCTTGTTTGAACCCAGTTTGTGGAAATGTTTTAATTTGCAATGTACCCCATCACATTTTCTGGATTATGTCATATGCATATAAATATCACAAAAATTTTTTTTCTACTTTCGATTATATCACTCTTCATGACCTTGAATTTTATTTTTCTGTCATTAAACTCGATTTGACCTTGAATTTTATTTTTCTGTCATTGAACTTGATTTGACCTTGAAATATCCCTTTTTAATATTAGCCTCTTAATTTCATGCAAACTTTATATGCTAAACAGCAAAAATTATGAACTACCTATAAATATCATTTTGCTACATGACCTCTGATGATATGAGCCATTCATTGAAACTCCATGGAATAAGGAAAAAAATTAAATCTTTGTATTCTTAAATTTTTAATTTACCAAATTTAATTCTGAATTTCTATCTCTTTTTTTTTATTCAATTTTCGCCCCAAACAAGGCACAGTGGCACTTTGAAGTAGGGGGCTACTATCGGAGACATAAGTTGCAGGGATATTATGAAGGGAGTTGAGAAGCAAGATGTCTGTTCACATTACACTTGAACTTCTGCATATTAGTACAGTTGGGAAAGCAGAATCCCGGAAGGGAGTTCCAAAGTTTAGCAGTTCTGGAGAAGAAACTATTGGAGTAGAAGGCTTTCTAGCGATCTAAACTGTGTAGGGGTGGGATTTAGCTACTTGTCGGGTTTCTCGGGGGTATTTACATTGAAGGGGTACAAGTGCTTGTAGTTCGTCAGAGCATTCACCATTAAAATACTTGTAGAACAGGCAGAGGGAGATAAGTAGCTGATGCACCAGCCCAAATGTGACAACAGTACTCCATAGGGAGAGCGGTATCAAAAATACAAGCAGCTAATATTATGTTGCATGCTTAGCCTAAAGCACATAAAGGCCTGGTCGTCTGATTCTAGTTTTGTTTTTCTAGTCAAGGGGAAGGTGTTTCGAATATAGACTCCAATTCCATGCATATGTTTCTCAGAGTCCTTCCGGTAGAGTGGAAGATAATGAGGCATGTTGTGGTTATTTCTATTCGGTTGGATTGTCTTATAAATATTGATAGTTATATTTATATGGACTTTATTTCAAAATTTCCTGGAAGTATATATACATATATATATATATATATATATATATATATATATATATATATATATATATAACTACTTCATTTACTCACATAAAATTAATATACGAGAGTATAAATTTATGCATAAACTTTAAATATTTACTTCAACAGTGCTCAATACATAGGTAGAGCTAGTAAGTTATAAATTATATATGGTGATTAAGCTACACTGAATATTCCGCGTTTCATCTACTCCAGTATTCTTCATTGTGCATAGAGGTTCGAATAGTACCTCTGTTTAGAGGGAGTATTTTATCGGACTGAAAAATATCCTCTTAAACCAAACACCAGGTTCATTCATTTTATATAAAAAATTTTTTTGAAATGAGGAAGAGGTTCTAAGCAGTAGGAAAGGTCGGGGGGGGGGTATAGAAAGCAGAAAGAAGTGAACAAAAAAGAAGGTGAAAAGGAGGAAATTGCTAGACTTTGGAATTCCTTTCCTGTCCCCTGCTTCCATGATTGTACTAATATACAGAAACTTAAATATAAAGTGAACAGATATCTCGCTGCTCAACTCCCTACTTAGTGTCTCTGTAGGCATAGTCCCAAATAGTAGCCCCTTACGTCTAAGTGGCAATATGCTTTGTTTGAGGTGAACAAGAGTTAAAAAAAATATGTATCTGCGGAAACTGGTTTTGTGCTCTTGAGTTTGGTCTCATATATCATGAGAGTTTAAAAGCATTAATTTCACCGACATCTTGCCGTTTGCCTACTTACTGAAATCAGTTGCTATTGAAGCATGTCCTTATATATATATATATATATATATATATATATATATATATATATATATATATATATATATATATATATGAGGGTCTTTGAGGTCAAATTTGAAAATAGAGTACCATTATGGTTCATCAGCAGCAGCATCATCATCATCATCATCATCATCATTAATTTTTGATTCTTCATTCCATTGCATGATATTCTTCAAATGTCATCACAAAATTGGGTGCTTGTTTGTAATAATAATGAAAATCAACAATTTGAATTTCAACTAACCAACAATGTTATCTACTTAATTGCCATGTAGAAATAAAAATAAAAAATCCATATCCAAAAATTACGAAAAATGATAAATTAAAAAATTAATTATTAATGTAAGTTTTTTTTTTTTGGGGGGGGGGGAATAAATTGCAAGTTATGAATAGTTCCTATGATAGGAGGGGAGGTAACTGCATGAAATCAGATGCGGTAACATCACAATTAAGTGGATAAAATGTCAATTTTAACTAAAAACAGTATTATCTACTTACTTGTCATGTCGAAATGAGTAAAATATTACTGCATTTTACATAAAACATTTACTTTCACGATCCAGAGATCTGCCATTACTGTAGTTACCTCCACAGATTTCATGCAGTTATAGCTTTTATATTTTTGAATACATTCAACATGACAAATCATTTTTAAATAATCACTTGAATTAAAGTTAAACATACAAAACTCAAGTATCATGGTTCATTTGCGTGCCTAAACAAAAACATTCATTTTTGAATACACCCCTGTCATATTAAAGAACCTACTGTTCATTTTATATGCTTGGCATTTGTATTTGAATTTAAGTTTGAAATGAAAAAGTCAAGTATCATGCTTTAATTGTGCTTTAAACAGAAACATTCATTTTGAACACGCCCCTGTCATACTAAAGAACTTACTGTTAATTTTATATCTCGGGCCTTTCGGCTTCTATGGTAAAAAATCTTCCCAAATGCATTTGTAGTGTTAGGCTGTATAAGGTGTTAACTTTGGTCAAAATCGCTTGTTCCTTCTTTTATCAGGATTTTTCAATTATTGATTATCGATACTTATCAAAGACATTGTGATAAAAGCCTATCTAAGAACACTGCCAGACATATAAAGTACATTTCTGTGAAATTTCATAAAAATCGACCCAGCCATTTCAGAGTCCATAGAGAACGAACTCACATACGCATACACACAAAGTTCCTTTTATATGATAGATAGATAGATATTGTGTAATGTTGAACTCTACAACGTTCTCTTCAACTTCTGAAATTGTATTTGGCTCTTCACTCTTCAAAACCCATGATACAGTACAACTCTTTAGAATCGATTTGTAAAATTATCACTGAATTTTGATTATATAAGATGTATTCCATCTTTAAAATCGTAGCATGGAGCGATAAAGTAACTTAATACTTTTTTTTCTGAATTTTTAGTGGAGTTTTTTTTTTTCAATAAGTGATATAAAACAAACTGCTTTTACTTTTATCGACCCAATCTAGTTGACAGTCAAATTCTTGATAGTCGGATTTTTGACAGTCAAAATTTTGACAGTCGAATTTTTGACAGTCGAATTTTTGACAGTCAAATTCTTTATAGTAAAATTTTTTACAGTCAAATTCTTGATAGTTGAATTTTTGATAGTCGCATTTTTGACAGTTAAATATTTGATAGTCGAAATTTGATAGTTGAATTTTTGACAGTCAAATTCTTGATAATCGAATTTTTGGCAGTTGAATATTTGATAGTTCAATTTTTGACAGTCAAATTCTTGATAATCGAATTTTTGACAGTTGAATTTTTGATAGGTCAATTTTTGAAAGACAAATTCTTGATAATCGAATTTTTGACCGCTGAATTTTGATAGTCGAATTTTTGACAGCTGAATTTTAACAAAAGAAAAGTTTTCCTTGAACTTAAAAAATAACCAAAATTTACAGGGAGCAAGTTCTGGACTCAAGGGAGGATGAAGAATTAGCCTTATACCCATCTTGGTCAAATAGTCTGTGACAAGTAGGAAAAACCCTTGGGACAAACTTTGCACAAATTTTCTGCATCTTCAGTTCCTTGTGAATAATTGTGTGTACAGTTCCCACACTGACATCAAACTGTGCACTTATTGTCTCTATAGATACACAACAGTTCTTATCCATGAAATTCTTTATTTCGTCAATCAACTTTGGTATTCTGACTTCTTTACTCTTTCCACACCTCTCATCATCCCTCACAGACTTCCTGCCTTCCTTAAATTTCTTATGCCATTTAAAAGCTGATACAAGATGGTCCAAAAGCAGTCTGAAGCATTCCATATGTTTCTGTAACATTTTTCCACGTTTAAAACAGAATTGTACTGCATATCATTCTTCTAAAGTGTCCTCACGTCCAGATTGCATTTTTGAAATTCACTAACTGTAGCAATCAGGCTTTAGTAGGGTGGTGTTCCAATTCCTGCTATAGCTATTCATTTGAATCTGAAATCGTAAAAATTAGTCAGTCATATTATAAGATATATAGCAATAACATACTGAATTTTCAAGAGTGTACAACAATGTTAAATGCTTGTATAAAAGTCTCAAAACTTATTGAAGACACCTTGTAGATTCCAAAAACTTGAGATAGAATGAAAAACAGATATTTCTTACTATTTTAAAACAATTGTTGTTGTAGTAAGATTAACTATAAAGATTTATAAAAGTTTGATTTATCTCAGTCTATTATTTTAACAGAAAAACCGGAAGTAGGATAACGTTTGCCACAAATGCCCTTTCGCTTTCCTTTCCGTATGAGCTGTACTAGCGAAACGATTAGACAATACAAAATTTAATGATCACCTTATTTCTATCCTTTTACCTTATTCCTATCTATACCAACACGCTCTGTTGGATTCTTTTAAATAAACACTGAAATCAGTATCATTGCCGGATGTAAGTTTGACAAAGACTAATAATAGTTGTCTCCCTTCCATTGGGGGATTTTTAAACATTTAGAAACAGATTTAAATAAAAGGTTATCATTTCAAGTGTTACTGAGCAGATTGGAGAAATCAGACATTATTTTTTAACAATGCCCTTGTGATGCGGTAGAGGATGTTAAGAGTTTCTTGCCTCTACTTAACGTCGGGTTTTAATGTGGAGAAATCCAACTCTCTAAAAGAAAGGCACTCTAAACTCGGACAAACATTATGATTGCTTCAATCTAGAAGGATTTCTCTTTTACTGACTGAGAACAGAAATGATGAAACATCTCATCATCAAATGTGGTGAGGAAACATTCAAAATGTTGCTACATCTGGGAGGTGCCGCTCAGAGCACCATTTCCTGTCTTGACAGGGTACAAAACTAACTTCGAAATCTAGTGGATGATGTCCTTTCCTCTTCTGTACTACTTCTTTCTCAAAGAAAAGACTTTGTGAGTCTATTTTTGCTCTGTCATTATTTTCATTGTAGGTGCTCGACTGAGCTTCAATCTATGATGATTCATAACAAACACTCGTCTGGCTACAACAAGTGTTGACACTTTCCACTACTCTCTATTTATGTTTTAAACGAGAATTCAATCTGTGGAATATAGTACTATGAGGTTACTTCCAAGCTAACTATAACATGGTCATTTCAAGTCCAATGTAAACAAGTTCTTGTTAAACTGTCCTCTTAAATAATCAAATTCTAAACAATTTCTACCATTACTCTTCATCAGTGTTTTACTGTTCACCTTAGACTTATTAACCTTTTTTTTTTTTTTAATTTTTTATTACATTTCCACCCCCAAAAAAGGCATATTCCCACTTTGTTGTAGGGGGCTACTATCAGGAACATAGGCATCAGGGGTACTTTGTAGGGAATTGGGCAGCAAGATGTCGGTTCACGTTGCACTTGAACTTCTGCATGTCAGTACAGTTGGGGAAGCAGGGACCCAGCATGGAATTCCAAAGTCTAGCTGTCCTAGGGAAGAAACTACTGGAGTAGAAGGCTCTCTTACATGTAGGGATCTCTACTGTAAAGGGGTGGGATTTAGCTGCTTTTCGAGTTTGTCAGGGGTATTTACGTCGAGAGGGCACAAGTGCTCGCAGTTCGTCAGAGCACTCACCGTTAAAGTACTTGTAGAAAAGGCAGAGGGATGCAACATTTCGTCGATAGGACAGGGGCTGAAGTTTATCCTCGAGTGCCCTTTTGTCATTAATAAGTGATAACACCCTTGGTTAAAAAGAAAAGAAACTGAAAAACAATAATAACGCATTTCAACAAACCTAAAAGGACACCAATTGAAAAAACTGAAAGTACACTGACCAAAATATCCATGTAATAACAAACAAGAATTCAATGGTTACTTGTGTATTGTTTTTTTTATATACAATGGCCTTATTATTATATTGAAAGGAAAAATGATCCATCGTTTGCTATGAAACCTGACGTTAAAAAACAACAAAGAAACTGCCTGAGATGCCCTGTCCAGGGAATATCAACATGGCTACCCAAGCAATTTTTAAACTGCCACTGTGCTCCTCCCTTAGTTGTGCTGCCTTGATTCTCTCTACCTTCTGACCTTGTGTCACATCTTTCTGTGGTGGGAAAAAAATAAATAACAGTGATTCGTGGCAGTTATGGCCACAGAATCATGACGTGTACTTGAGTAACATACTTTTCTTAATACACTTTTTGTTATCTTGTATAAGTGTGTCTGTTGTGTTTGTTACACGCCTGCAAGGTTACAACACTTATGAAGGCTAAAAAAGGAAATACAAATCATAATGTTAAAGTATATTATTCAAGTACACATCATGATCCGGAGGCCATAACTACCATGAATCGCTTTTATTTATTTTTCTTCCCACTGTAGAAATATGTGGCACAAGGTCAGAAAGTGGGAAGAATCAAGACATCGCAACTAAAGAAAGAGCACATTAGTATCTTAAAAATTGGCTCAGCAGCCCTGTTTATATTCCCCGGTCAGTCAGCAATAAACTTACTCCAAACTTTGAAAACAAAATTGTAAAACTTAATCATTTTAAACAATGATGGTTTCTTTGTTGTTTTTAACGTTAGGTTTTATAGCAAATTATGGGTCATTTTTCCTTTCAATATAATAATAAGGCCATTGTATAAAAACAAACGATGCATAAGTAACAATTGAATTCTTGTTTGTTTTTATGCGGATATTTTGACCAGTTTATTTTTAGTCTTTTCAATTGGTGTCTTTTTAGGTTTGTTGAAATGCGTCATTATTAATGTTTTCAGCTTCATTTCTTTTTAACCAAGGATGGTCACCACTTATTAATGACAACAGGCCACTCGAGGATAAGGGTTAAATAGTACAAGGTGAACGGTGAAACACTGATGAATAGTAATGGTGTGAATTGTTTAGAATTTGATTATTTAACAGGACAGCTCAACAAGAACTTGTTTATATTGGGCTTGAAAATGACCATTTTTAGTCAGCCAACGAAACAGCCTTACAGTACTGACGTTTAGTTCTAGGAAATAAACTTTTTTCATGGATTTTTTGTTTAATTTTAAGCACATATAGAGAGTGGAAAATGTTGGCAGTGGTTATAGCCATATGAGTGTTTGTTGTAAATGTTTTGCACGGGAGACCATATATTGAAGCTCAGTCGAGCACTTGCCATGAAAATAATGACAGAGCAAAGATACACTCACAAAGTCTTTTATGCAAGAAAGAAGTCGTAGAGAAGAGGAAAGAACATCACCCACTAGATTTCAAAGTTGGTTTTGTACCCTATCAAGACAGGAAATAGTGCTCTGAACAGCACCTCCCCAGATGTGGGAACACTTTGAATGTGTTTCCTCACCACATTTGATAATGAGATACTTCATCTTTTCTGTCTTCAGTCAGTAAAGGAAAAATCCTTCTAGGTTGAAGCAATTGTAATGTTTGTTCTACTTCAAAGTACTTTTCTTTTAGAGAGCTATATTTCCCCACATTAAAACCTGATCTTAAGGGGAGGCAAAAAACTCTAAACATCCTGTACTGCATCAAAACTGCATTGATCAAAAATATCTGTTTTCTCTAATCTGCACAGCAACATATCAAATGATAACCTTTTATTTAAACTTATTTTTAAATACGTTTAAAAGTCCGCAATAGAAGGGAGACAACTATTACTACTTCTTGTCAGACTTACATCTGGGCAATGGCAGGTGACGGTGGGCAAGCGATTAATAACACGAACTGACGATCTGGGTGTTCCAAGTTTGAATTCAGTTCATTCACTTTCAGAATTTTGGCAACGTTTTGACTAGAAAAATATCAGGGAAACCAATGACAACAATAGAATTTTGGGATTCATAAGATATGGTGATGACCTGAGCAATGATACTAATTTCAGAAAGTTTTTTATAGGAATCCAATCAATAAGAATAAGGAAAAAAAATAAGATTTAAGGTAAACAGATAGGAATAAGGTAAATGGATAGGAATAAGGTAAATGGATAGGAATAAGGTAATAATTACAATAACAAGCTAAATATAAACTCGAAAAAATTAATGCAAAATAATGTTTAATTTCGACTCAATATTTCATTTCAGTTATGAAATTTGTTTATTCTATGAAATTGAAACGAAATATCGAATGAATATAAGCAAAAGTTTGTGTTAATTTTTCCTGTTTAATTCATTAGGTTACTTATTTCTGTATCTTCAAATCCAATATCAACAAACGCATAAGTAATCCAATTTTGTTTATAACATTCACCAGTCTCAATCCTCTCATAGGATTCTTCATCATTTCAAATGATAATCTACCCCCCCCCAATGTAAAGCAATCACAGCAGACACTCATCTCTATGCAACAAATGCTAACATTTTCCCTTATTATCGGTGCCAAAAACTAAAAGTAAATTCCATGAGCAAAGTTTCTTTCCTGGAACTACTTGTCTGTAGAACAAAGTATAGTGGGCCTGCTTTCTAGCTGACTATAACAAGGCCGTTTTCAAGTCTAACATGAACAAGTTCCTGTTGAGTTGTCCTCTTAAATAAACAAACACTACCCAGCTTTTACTGATAATCACGGTGTTGTCTCACCTGCAACCTGAGACTCATGTTCTCAAGTGGCCTTTGAGCCTTGAAAAGCGATGAGACCCCTTTCCCTAGTAAAAAAGAAAATCTCATCAACCCTTATCTTCGAGAGGTTTTTGCTTTGGTAGGTGGTGATTAATTAATTAGGAAAGAAAGAAAATAAAGTTTAACTTTATTCAATTAAAAAAAATTTTTTTTTTTTACTGTTGCTTCAGCTTAAATAAGGCACAGGGCTATTATTTGGAACCAAATCTTCAGACAGACTATGTAGAGAGTTGAGCAGCAAGATGTTCGTTCACATTACACTTGAACTTCTGCATGCCAGTACAGTCAGGGAAGCAGGGACCCGGGAGGGAATTCCAAACTCTAGCAGTTTGAGGCAAGAAACTATTTATGACAACAGTCACGAAAACAAGGCTTTTGACAGGGTATGGCATGAGGGTCTCCTAAGGAAAATTAGATCATACGGTATCACTGGTAGAATACTAAACATAATTAAATCCTTCTTAGATAAGAGAAAAATGCAGGTGTCCTCAACAGTCGTACATCTAAACAATATGATATAAATGCGGGAGTGCCCCAGGTGTCTATCCTTGGACCTCTACTGTTCCTGATATTCATAAATGACCTCCCTGACAAAATTGCCTCTGAGATGGGTATATATGCTGATGACACCACACTCTATAACAGGCATGAGAGGAAAACAAATGAACACATATCTAAAGAAATGGCAGAAACACTAGAGGATGACCTCCAATCTGTAGTGGAATGGGGACAAAAATGGATGGTCACGTTCAATGCCGCCAAGACTAAATTAGTTTCCTTCAATAATTATAAGAAACCTTCTCTACCACCTATAGCAATGGCTAACGACTCTTTATCTGAGAGTACATCTTTCAAACTGCTTAGCCTAATGTTCACAGGAAACATGAGTTGGAACAATTACATTGAAGGCATTGCCAGGGCCGCTGCAAGGAAGGTGGGCTCTCTCTCTCTACCGTGCTAGAAAACTACTAACACCCGAAAGTATCCTGTACCTCTATAAGGCAACCATTCGCCCATGTATGGAGTATTGCTGTCATATTTGGGCTGGTGCATCTGCTACTAGTCTCTCGCTCCTTGACAAGGTTCAAAAGAGAGTCGCAAACCTGATAGGCCCTGAACTGGCATCTAAGCTTCGGCCTCTGTCCCATCGACGAAACGTTGCATCCTTCTGCCTGTTCTACAAGTATTTAAATGGTGAATGCTCTGAAGAACTGCAAGCACTTGTGCCCCCACGACGTGAACACTCACGACAAATCCGACAGGCTGCTAAATCTCACCCCCACACTGTAGAGATCCCTAGATGTAAAAGATCTTTCTACTCCAGTAGTTTCTTCCCCAGAACCGCTAGACTTTGGAATTCTATTCCAGATCACTGCTTCCCCAACTGTACTGATGTGCAGAAGTTCAAGTGCAATGTGAACCAACATCTTGCTGCCCAAATCCCTAGATAGTACCCCAGTAGTTGTTGCCCCTGATAGTAGCCCCCTACACCAAAGTGGCAATGTGCCTTGTTTGGGGTGAAAATGTAATAAAAAAAAAATGTCCAAGAGTTACGTGTGCGACACTCAAACTCAAAACCCGACCGATAGGAAACGAAACGTTATGCACGTACTCTTTCGATGGTAGGACGCGTTACTATATTTTGTAGAACGAATAAAAATGTGTTTTATAAACTGTCAGGGGGTACTTACGGCACGCATGTGTTCAACTTCCGACTCGACAGATTTATAAAACCGCCATACAGAGAAGACTTTTTTACTCACTCAGAGTCATTTTGTACGTACGGTTATTTCGCGTGTCAATGGAAGAAAAGCACAACGGATTTTTCTTTTCTTTTTTTTTTTTTGCATGAATCGGTATTCGGCAGTTTAAAACTTTCATTTCAATACTTCACTATTTAAGTAGATTTTCCAGCATCTAGGGATTTCTACAGTGAAGGGGTGTGATTTTGCTTACTGTCAGGTTAGTTGGAAGTATGTAGGTCGAGTGGAGTACAAGTTCTTTGAGTTCGTTGGAGCACATTCCATTAAAATATTTGTAAAACAGGTACAGAGATGCAACATTTCGTCAATGGGACAGAGGTTGGGTTTTTTTTTTTTTTGCTAGTACGGGATCTGTTAGGTTTGGCGACTCTTTTTTGAACCCTGTCTAAGAGAGAGAGAGAGAGAGAGAGAGAGAGAGAGACTAGTGGCAGATGCACCAGTCTATATGTGGCAACAACACTTCATGCATGGATGAATGGTATTTTTGTAGAGATACAGGATTCTCTAGAGAAAAAAGAAAAAAACTGAAATTCAGATGAAGCGTCCAAAGTAGACATTTAACAGATTCACGCCCACGATAGATAGATAAGAAATAAGTAAAAAAAAGAAAAAAACGGGGGAACAATTTTCACGTTTATTGAGAAAAAAAATTGATCTATTTATGATAAATAGTAGAAATTACATAAAGATAAAACCATTGAGAAAATCTCTTGAAAAAAACAAAAACAAAAAAAAGATTAATCTATATCATATACGTGAATACTTTAATAATCAAGTATGCAAATTTAAGTTTATGATCAAAGAAGGGGTGGGGTTTAATCTTAATAATAAAAAGAATTTATTTCACTACTAATATAGACACAACTATCCCAGTAGAATTAGTAGTAGTAGTAGTAGCAGCAACAACAGTAGTCGTAGTAGTAGTGAACAGGAGTTACACTGTAAAGCAAAACCAGCTAGTACAAAATAATGACAAATCTTCCCTTTTTTGTTTGTTTTTTTTTTTTGTTTGCACATTTTTTACCCTTATATGGGGTGTTATTTTTTACCCTTATATGAGGTGTTATTTTTTATAAACGCGGCGAACTTTAAATTGACAACTCTATTTAATTGCAGATTTGGCAACTGCCGGTTATTTTGAGTTCAGTTTTGTTTGGCAATTCATCATGAAGAGACTGACACCCAAACAGCGTTTGCAAATTGAAAATGATACAATCAATTTATTGAAAGAAACATTTGATGAACGAAAAATATCACAAAAATGGACCTGTGAACTGGCCACCTCATTCATACAGGTTAACCCCATTAGATTATTTTCTTTGGTGATATGTAAAGTTCATATGTCTATGGTGATAAACCTGATACAATAAACCACTTGAAAGACAACATTTCACATGTTATTACCAACAATACAGCCTAATTTAATGCATAGAGTTTGTGAAAATTGGACCTCTGGATTACAGCATATACCGTTCAAAATTTTATTTAAATTATAAATGTCAAAAGTTAATCATTGGAATAAACCAAATATTTTTATAATAGAAATATTTTTCTGTTATTTATTTCAACTTAAAGTTTACCGCCCCTGAAAAACATTCTTTCCCAAAAAGGATATAATATTTTATTTGTAAAGGAGACAATTCCTTTTATATTCTTCAATAAACAATGAGTTATTCCCCTTGACTATTTTGTCATGAGTGAAAAATGTTTGCTTAGTTGTCTGGGCAGTACATTATCATGATGCTACTAACATGATATAACGATAACAATTGAAAATTCGCTGGCCAGCATTTAAATTTGACATATCAGTTTAAATGCTATGTAGACTTTGTTAAGTCTCGTAAGTTAAAATAATAACAAATGACAAACAATAACATATTTAGATTATTCGGACTACTATTCTCATCTTGAATTTTTTTTTTGTTTGTTT
The DNA here is from genome assembly GCF_053919585.1 of Euprymna scolopes. NCBI lineage: Eukaryota > Metazoa > Mollusca > Cephalopoda > Sepiida > Sepiolidae > Euprymna > Euprymna scolopes. Next base: position 170,812,298 of record NC_136485.1, on the reverse strand, counting down.
TTTTTTTGTTTGTTTTTTGCACAATGTTTCGGTGGATGTTAACTCCAACCTTCTTCAGATGTATAAAAATGTATGAAAATAGGAAATAGTTACATCCTATGCCCGAGGTTTCGCATTTAAGTTTTAGTTAAAAAATTAAAAAAATATATCAAACAAAATGCTAGGGAATATGTCTAAAATATTTAGAATATAAAAAGCCTAAAAATTTAATTAAACTCATTAGCTAATGGTAAGTTCTTAAAATATAATTTACAAAACTAAGAACTCCTAATAAAACCAAAATTGTTATTAAAACATGTTTTATGGTAGTTTTTATTAAAATTCAAAACTGTAAAAAAAACAAAAAACAAAAAAAAAACACTGACCTTTAATAAAGGATAAGAATTATTTCTCTTAGCTGATTTTTTTCTTTTCAGTTGTTTATTTAAGAATGTCTCCATATTAGAAAAGTGCCGAACCAGAAAAATATTTTTTTTAAATAAATTATGACAAAATAACTTTTACACAAAGAATATACCTTGTTTATGTTCGCTGGTTGTTCTTTTGGGTGCTTTTTTAAGAATTTGTTTATATCACTCATTTAATACGAAAGCAACAATGTTTTGATTAAAGATTAGCACGAGATCAATTCCTTCATTTGTGGAGGGTGAAGGTGGGGATGGAAGATGGAAAAACATTCCAATAAAAATACAAACCAGAAAAGACAAAACAAGGGTTTTAAATTTAAGATGGCAATTCAATCCACTCTGAGAAATCCGAATATATTGTTTCTACAGGTTTCACATTCAAAGATTTCTTTACTGGCTTGATCAGATCAAATTATGTTTTAGGCGGCACGACTAACATAGACAATTTTAGTTTTTATATAACCCGTTTAAAAGTTATGCAAATTAGGCATACATATGGCTGTGGTTGGATCTTTGCTCTCTACTTTCTACTAAACCTCCTAACCCCATTACATACCACTTTAATACCACTTACGTCCATTATATGATATTCACAATTTCGTTCTATACCACATCAATAACTGTAGTTCCATAATCTCCCCCACACATTTGTACTGTTTGCCTTTTCTTTAACACGCTATTATTTCGTTCTTAACATATTTATCGCTAAAGATCACATTTTTAATATGTTACCTAGCACTTTCTTTCTTCTGATGATGAGAAGCATTAGGCTCCGAAATGCCTGGGTATAAAAATTCCTAATTGATGTAATCTCCCTAATGAACAAACGATTAAATTTATATGCATTAGTATATATCTTTATATTATCGTTTCTTTGTTTATTTCATGATATTGCTTTGTGATGTGGCTTACAAATGTGTTTCATACGAAACATGAGTTGGAACAATTACATTGAAAGCATTGCCAGGGCCGCTGCAAAGAAGGTAGGCTCTCTCTACCGTGCTAGAAAACTACTAACACCTGAAAGTATTCTGTACCTCTATTAGGCCACCATTCGCCCATGTATGGAGTATTGCTGTCACATATTGGCTGGTGCATCTGCTACTAGTCTCTTGCCCCTAGACAAGGTTCAAAAGAGAGTCGCAAATCTGATAGGCTCTGAACTGGCATCTAAGCTTCAGTCTCTGTCCTATTAACGAAATGTTGCATCCCTCTGCCTGTTCTACAAGTATTTTAATGAAGAATGCTCCGACGAACTGCAAGCACTTGTGCCCCCACAACGTAAACACCCTCGACAAACCCGACAGACAGCTAAATCCCACCCCCACACAGTAGAGATCTCTAGATGTAAAAGATCTTTCTACTCCAGTAGTTTCTTCCCCTAGAACCGCTAGACTTTGGAATTCTATTCCAGGTCCCTGCTTCCCCAACTGTACTGATGTGCAGAAGTTCAAGTGTAACATGAACATCTTGCTGCCCAAATCCCTACATAGTACCCAGTAGCTGTTGCCCCTGATAGTAGCCCCCTACACCAAAGTGGCAATGTGCCTTGTTTGGGGTGAAAATGTAATAAAAAAATTATTTTTTTAAATCAAGAAGTAAAAATTAAGTTTGCAAACCAAAAGCTCCTTAACTTAAAGCTTAAAGCGAATATAAATATTAACATTTATATAATAATCCCAACCAAATAAAAAAGCTCAATACAACCAAAATAAAAAATAGAGCTTTTCATAAAAGAACACAAAGACTGTGAATTATAATTTACAAGAATTTATTGTTCGACAGGATACTCAAACAGTAAGGAAATCTTGATATTTCTTTTAAAGTATCTTGTTGAATAATACATTCTTGAAAATTATAACTTACAGTCTTTAATTGTGTTCTTATCTATAATATAAAGCTGAACGTCCGTGTGTGTGTGTCTGGTCACGAATAGGCTCCTATATGGTTGACTATTATAAAAAACTGATCACATATAATGATAGAAGATGTATCGAGACACAGGAATGGGTATGTTTGATCTGGCATAATGATGATTCATTAAAATTGTGGAGTCTGCGTACGCACCTGATCACAAAGTATGGAAATAAAAAATTTAAAAATTTAAAAAAAAAACGTTTACAAGTGTTTTTGATATAGATGTACATAATAATACGTTGATAAGTATGTTTTAACTTAAATAGGGATGGTATAATAAAATTGTGGTGTCTGCGTTCGCGCATGGCCTCCATAGAATGGAAATAAGCACAAACTTTAATAAAGACTTTTCATATCTATCTGCGTAAGTATACTTTGATAATTATGTTTCAATTTGAAGAAATATGGTATAATAAAATTATGGGATGTTCGTTCGTGCCTGACCTCCATAGAATGGAAATGTCACAAAGTTTAACAAGGTTTTTTAATATAGATCCACAGAATATTGTGATAAGTGTTTCAGTGTGAACAGGTATGGTATAATAAATTATGGGGTTTATCTATTTTATTTTTACTTTCATCATATTTTGCTTTGGTTTTGATACCCTCTAATTCGAAGCTATTTCTTTACAGCCCTTCCTTTTCATTACCTATCATACTTTCATAAATCAGAGTCCATTTTCTGTAGGCTGTTTTTGAACCCAGTCAACGACGGGTACTTTTGCTAGTATATATATATATATATATATATATATATATATATATATATATATATATATATATATATATATATATATATATATAGTACTAGCAGGACGTCTGACGTTACTCGGTCATAAAATATGCTTAAATATAATATTTTAATTTATGCAGCTTTCGCATTTATTATTATTATAGAGCCAATTGTCTATTGATTATTATATTGTACCCAATATATATTGTAATGACTTCAAAACTAAAAAAAATTTGACACGGTTGCCATCAGCTAGAATCGAAACCACAACATTTAGCACTCCAACCTTAGTCGTTACTGTTTGATTTATCGTCAGATGGATAAGAAATAGTTCAAAATAAACTGACTTTAACATGTAAATATATATATTTGCACATGCATATAAGAGCATTTTAAGTCGACTTACGCCTGTCAAGTTTACATCTTTGTAAATTTTGACCATTTAGCAGCTATTTTTACCGGCTAAAAACCCATAAAAGAATGGTCCACAAAAATGCAATTATTTCACCTGCCTCACATCGTTCTGTGACTTTGCGATTTGGAGAGGATTTACTTTGAAAAAAAAAAGGAGACAGACAGACATAGTTAGTTTAATAAATTAGATTTCAAAAGATTGAATTGTATTATTGATTTAAATAAAAATGAGATGTTTTGGATTGCAATATACGAGTGATAAACGAATAAAAATAATCACAAGAAAGATTGAATCAGTGATTTTAAAATTTGGAAAAAAATAAAAATTCTTATGTGGTGGCATTGGATAAAATTTGGCAGTGAACTAGAATTACTTCTATACAAACTCGATGTATGGGTTCTTAACCGGAGTCCACACGGACCCTAGAGGTCCATGGAATATTTCTGGGAGTCCACAAGCAATATATAACAAATTAAGGATCTACAAATTGTCCATGAATTGGTTTTCATTATTAAAAATTTAATTTCTACTGTAATTTTGGTTTGACGTGAAAAAAAGCTGGAGTATACATTCAAATAGAATTTGAATGTATTTTGTAGATTTCAAAAAATTGCCATAAAATTGCCTTGAAAGCAATAAACATAAAAGAAAGTGTTATAAGCTGGTTTTAATTATGCGGCTCGGGCAGTGGGTTATTTTTCTATTATACTAGCATTTCAGCCCGGCGTTGCCCGGGTGTTTGAAGGTATATGTTGAGCAAAAAAAAAAAAAAAGCAGTCCATCTTTTTTACTTTAACCCCTATTATGACCCCTTAACATTTATTGTTTTGAGCTCAAATCAAGATATTAAGTTAGATGTATGTTCAAGGAACCTACATCTAAAATTTCAAGTGTTTAGACCCAAAATTGACGGAGGAGTTTGGTAGAGTTCTCAAAGGTCAAATCGTTGAACTTTGACCCCTTAACAGCCAAATTTCTGGCCAAAAACTGATTACAAAGATTTTCCCAAATTTCAGTACCCTGTATATCAAATTTCGAATCTGTGGACTGAAAATTGACAGAGACATTGTGTAGGGAAATGTTCCAGACAGACACACACACACACACACACACACACACACACACACACACACACACACACACACACACACTTTTGTAGATATATAGATTGTCTGTCTGACCTTCGTCCTTCCATACTATTACCTATAGTTATGAGGGGGGACCACTAGAAAAAAGTAGGAAAAAGGGATCTATGGGTAAAAAAGGTTGAGAACCACTGGATTAAAGCAACAAGGGTTTACATTTTTTTATGGAAATCGCTCCAGACAAGGCAAGAAACTACTTGATTTAAAAAAAAAAAAAAAAAAAAAACTTACAAGTAAAAAACTTGCCAATGATAAGTGTTAGATTGACAAATTCTGACCCAGAAAATAGCAATTCATCCGATTTTATTAAAAATATGTGAGAATTAAAGGAATAAGGTAAGGGGGAAAAATAAGGAGGAAAAAATAAAGATAAATGCGAAATTCTTTCGTCTGAATGAAAAACAATCGGCGCTTCTACACTATTAGGACAAAATTTCGGAAATCGTAAAACTGAATTTCACATGAAAACAATGGTATCTACGTATTCCTCATATCAGAGAGGCGGTAGCACTCTCTATATAGGGATGGCCCGTACACGCCTATATACGCCTACAAAACAAAACTATCCAAATCTCAACTAAAATCAACTTATAAGTTTCAATTGTTAATATGATTAAATCCAAAAATTACGAAAATCGATAAGGTAGAAAATTATTTATTAAAGAAAATAAAAAATAGAATTTGATGAAAACGATAAGACACAGAAGAGTTCAAAATCGAGGTAATTTCTTGTTTTGATTTAAACAAGATGGCTGCAATTTTTCACCTGCTAACACGATTAAAGTTTTTTTTTAATAATTCATTAATATTCGGGTAATTTCGACTGCATAATTTGGAAGATCCCATTGTACCTTATTAGAATTGACAAAAAAATCAGTTGAAATCATTGCTTTTTATCTGAAAACTCTATTTATCGACTACAACATCTCGTCCCAATTCTGTAGAAGCGCCAAAAACATTTTTTGGAAATGGAAAGCCAAAATAAAAATGCAAATCACAAGAAACAAATATTCTAAATTCAAGATGGCAATTCAGTTCAGTCAAAGAAATCTGAACATATTGTTTCTAGGAGTTTCACATCCAAAGATATCTTTACTGACTTGATCGGATCAAATTCTGTTTTGAGCTGCTCAACTGACGTAAGCAGTTTTAACCATGTCTCAAATATCAAGACGAAGTCGTCTTAAATTGATGAATACTTCCTCAACGCAGCAATGGGTAGGAAGTTCAATCTGAGAAGAAAACATATTTTTATGCTTCCCTTTTTTTTTTTTTTTTTTTTTTAACATAATGAGTCACTAATGTTTGGAAGTGAGGAGAAGGGATAATGATGCTGAACCACAAATGTTTTGTTCTTTTTCAATTTTAGTTTTTCTCGTTTTTATACACATGATTTTATTTATTTATTTTTTTGTTGTTGCTTTTAGTTGCGTCTTCACATGATTACACGAGGCTTCGTCGGTCAGTCACGTTTCAATTCAAAAACACATATTTACCGATTACTGCACCCGTGGAATCGACATCTGATATCCTGGGCACCATACAAAACTGCATCCAGTGGTGTGACCCAGTTTGGAAGCTTTGATAAGTGTGGGGTCACCACTTAGTTAACCCTAACCACACTCAGATTTCCTCTAATGTTGAGTGGTACGCGAGGAGCGTTTAATAAATAATGCCCCTGATCACCTTACTATGGCAGTAAAGCGATGAAACATGGCACAGCTATGTCTATTTTTACATAGGAACCACCTAGAGTTAGGCATGTCTCCCATTGTTTAATGTAGTATTAGAGATGATTTATTTAGAATATCCCAGGTTGTTTCCTCTAACCATGGCGTGGATTTGGAAATCTAAATTACATCATCTGGGAAACGCTTTCCTTAAAAAAAAAAAAAAAAAAAAGAAAAGCTTTATGGCTAAGAAGAGGTGAAAGTCAGAGGATGCAAGGTCAGGAGAGTAGGAGAGATGAGGAAGCGCAGTGGACAGAGACGTTGAATCTCTACAGTTCCAGGTGAACATTGTCTGAAGATAGCAGTTTCAATCCTACCCAAAGCAAGCCAGAGGCTTAGTTGGCCAAAAACGTGGTGGGACGACAACTATAGAAGGCAGTAATCATTAAGGATACAGTTAAGAGACTCAGCATTCCTATTTCGTCGCGTCACCTGACGAAGGCCAGAGGAATTGTTGGCCAAAACGTTTTAAAACAACATCTAAAAGATGAGGATAATAGTCCGCAAATAAATAAATAAATAAATTAATAAATAAATAAACAAACAAATAAATAAATAAACAAATAAATAAACAAATAAATAAATAAATCATCTCAAAAGGATTCCAACAATAAAAATAACATTGAAAACATTTAATCAAAAGTATTGTATATCGTATTATTGATTTAAACAAATAAAATGTTCTGATGATAGTCCATACATCCATCCACAGCCTTGAGCCCCTAAGGGTCATAGGCCATCTACAACTTTGTAGATGCTTTTGTAGCGACTGAGTTCTTTTTATGGGGTGAGGGTGCTGGCCCCACACCCAACCTTCCCAGAAGGTACATACAGCACCTAGGCTTCCCAAATGGTCACACCATCTGGTACTGGCCAGGCTCAACGTTGCTTAACTTCGGTGATCTGGCGAGAACCGGTGTGCCCACGTGAGTGTGCCGTACTCTGATGATGTTACACAAGTGATAAATGAAAAAAAGGTAAGTAATGAGTCAATAATGTTTTGGTATAAGGAGAGGGGATGATGAATGTTGTTTGTTTGTTTGTTTGTTTGTTAGTTTTGTCTTCAGTTTTGTTCTCATCTTCGCTCATATTATTTTATTTTAACGTTATGGCCAACAATTTGAACACTTTCGATAATTATCTGGTTTCTATATTTGTTCACAGTATTTTGATATATAAAACTATTCTTTCTTATAATAAATGTTGGTTTTATAGTCATTTAAAGATTGCATACATTTTATTGGGATACCCTGTATGTTACGTTCATGGGTTAGTGTCAGAATGAAGACGACACAGAACTAAGTGTAATCGCAGCTTTATTGAGCGGCCATTTTACAATGAGAAGTCCTCTTCTTATAGGAGAGTTATGTAGGAAGGGAAGAGGGGTGTAGTGGGGGGTTGGTTATACGTAACACGTAATCACACTGTCTTATTTTAGATATGTTATGACGAAAATCATGTTGAATGTGTTGATGTATCGCCCCCTCCTACCCTGTTATAAACGGAAATAGCTCTAAAAAGTGGAGTTGTCTCCCTTGGGAGACAGAACGGACTAAGTAAGCGGACTCGCGATGAAAAAATTTAAGAAAAGTTATAATTTTTTTTTCTATTGTTAATAAATAGTTTCGTGCTAATACGAAGTGTTCTTGCTAATTCCCACAACCAGCAACAAATGACATGATTCTTACGAACGACACTGCCCCCTCCCTTCCCACAAGTCACTCAAGTTAACCGATGTTGGAGCTGGTCAGGAAACGCTTCATCTTCCTCTTGTTCGAGTGAGATAACTTTCTGTCACAGATTTTTATACTCAATAAAACTAAAAGCTTTTAATAGAAAGGGGTAGGAGTTTAACGAATGAAAAACAATGAAAGAAAAAAGAATGAAATGAAAGAATTGTGAAATAATGAAAATAATTTTTAAAAACACACACAGAAAGAATGAAAACGAATAAAAAATGAGTGAAAGAATGAAAACGGTTTAAAGAAAAGAGAATGAAATGAAAACTCAAAAAGGAATGAAAGAACATAAAATAGGTGAAAGAATAGCGAATGAAAAATTAATAAAAATTAAAAGAATAAAAGAAGGAAATAGAATGAAATAAACAGGAATGAAGGTCTGAAAAAAAGAAAACATTGAAAAAAAAACAATGAAAAAATGAACAATAATAAAAAAGAATTAAAACAAAAAAGAATAAGATAATTAAAAAGAACGAAATAATGATAAATGAAAAAGAATCACAAGAAAGAAAAATAATGAAAGAAAAAAGAAGAAGAGGAAAAACAATAAAAGTGAATGAGAGAATGAAAACAATGAAGGAATTAAAACGAATGAAAAAAAAGACTTAAAGACTGAAAAAGGAATAAAAAAAATCAAAAAGTGTGAAAGAATAAAAATGATTAAATGAAAAAGAACTAAAGAATAAAAAGGAAATGAAAGAAAAGAATGAAATAAAACGGAAACGAAAGAATAAAAAAATAAAATAAAAACAAATGAAAAAATAAAAAAAGCCTGAAATAATGAAAAAAGAAGAAAGAAAAAAGAATGAAATCATAAAAAAGAATGAGATAATGAAAAAGAAATGACAAAAAGCAAAAAAGAAATGAAAGAATAAAGAAGAATGAAAAATAAAAGAAATTAAGTAAATAAACAAGAATAAACGAAAAAAGGAATAAAAAACAATGAAAGAAGAATTAAAGAATGAAAAAGTATGAAAGAATCAAAATGGAATGAAAGAATAAAAAGAATAAACGAAAAAGGAATTTAAAAACCATGAAAAAAGAATGAAAAAAATAAAAAAAGAATAAAAAATAAAAACAAGAAAGAAATTAAAAAAAACAAAAAACAAAGAGTGATAAAGCAATAATAAAGAAAATAGTGAAAGAAGGGCAATCTAAATTGTAAGTAGATAAATTGTCAGTTATCAATTCTACACATATTGCAGTAAAGGTCAAGTAGAACGACTCAAGTACTGACCGCTATTTTCTTTGGCAATTTCTTCAGATTTTAAGCATAATGTAAGTATAATTCTAGATGCAAAGATAAGTATTTAAGTTTATTTCCACAACCAGACAACGTCTGTGAAAATAATTATATATTCTCTCACATTCTGAATATATATATATATATATATATATATATATATATATATATATATATATATATATATATATATATATAGAGAGAGAGAGAGAGAGAGAGAGAGAGGAAATCTCGCAATAAAGATAAGATGCTGATGAGTATATATATATATATATACATATATATATATATGTATATATATATATATACTTCATTTACTCACAGAAAATTAATATACGAAAGTATAGATTTATGCGTAAACTTTAAGTATTTACTTCAAAAGTGCTCAATACGTAGGTAGAGCTAGTTAGTAATTTATAAAATATATATGGCGATTAAGCTACACTGAATATTCGGCGTTTCATCCACTCTAAGCCTGAGGAATCCTAGAGTGGATGAAACGCCGAATATTCAGTGTAGCTTAATCGCCATATATATTTTATAAATTACTATATATATATATATATATATATATATATATATATATATATATATATATATATATATATATATATATATATATATATATATATATAAAAAGATACCACGTTAAAGTGATAGACACAAATATTTTACTCATTTTCAAAATGTTAGTCTTTTCTTGCTGATACCTTACGTACAATTGTCTCATCCCCCTGTGTTGCATATAAATATGTATCAGTTCATCAATTATAATTTTGTACAACTTGGACGTCATCAGCTGAAAAACAAAACAAACAAAAAAAACAGTCGTCGCATTTGGTGGTAATTCTTCTGAAAGGAATCAGTTAACTGTCTATGGTTCTTCCCTATGGAACATCCTCGCGGAGGAAGTAGTAACTATGCCGTTAAGACTGAATTATATCAAGGTTTAAAATCATCCGCATTAAACAGTCAGGTGGTATATTGATGTACACTTGTGTCTTTTTACATAGCTTTTTTTTTATTAGGGAGGGGAACACTCGAGAATAAGGGTTAATGAGTGTCAGGGTGTCACGTGGATACTGAGACAACACCGGGATAAGCGAAAAATGGTAGAACTTGTGTAATGTTTGTTTATTTAAGAGAATGGCTCAAAAGGAACTTGTTCATGTTAAACTTTAAAACAACCATGTTATAATCAACTGAGCAGCAGCCTTTTTCAGTTTAAGGCACAGATAGATAATAAAGACAATTATTAACAACTGTTCTAGCGAGACGAGTGTCTGCTGTGAATGTTCTGGGGAGGGGGTAAGAGATAGCAGCTTAGTTAGCACCTACCTTGAAAGTAACGATAGAGCAAAGATAAACTCGCTACGTCTCTTCTGTGACAAAAAGGACGTAGGATGCCCACTAGATTTCAAAGCCAGTTTTGAACTGTCAATGCAGGAAAGTATAATCTTAGAAGCCCCTTCGCAGATGTACTCTATCATAGAGTGTATTTGGCTCTCATAGATTCCCGAGTTCAACAAGATACACCTGAAGAAGGTCAGAGGTTACATGAACCGAAACATTGTGCGAATACCACTCAGGATGAATAATCCCAAATAATATGAATTCTACCTGTTAAGATATGCATCTAGGAGAAGGAAACTCTGATGTAAAAACCTGCGGTTTACTGTATACTCTATCCCGTGGCAGTCGTCTCACCGACAAAGGTTAGCAGTAATACCAAAAAGTGTGGTTGGTTCTACACAAAGCCTTCACCACTATAAACACATCATCTGTGTGGATTTCCGAGCAACTTAGTTGTGGCAGAGCTCATACATCGCAATCGACAGTAAGGTCCGTAAGGTCCATTTTATATATATATATATATATATATATATATATATATATATATATATATATATATATATATATATAATCATCTTAATCTGGACTAACACTGTATTTCTCACAGAGGAACTTCTGTTTATGTGTCTTTTTATAAAATATTTCGATACTGCTTTGCACTCAGCTAACGAAAAAAAAAAAAAAAAAACTTTGCAAAACACCTCCAACCTTTCCCTCAAAGATCTTTCTCCAACTGTATATTTTCTCAGTTTTCGTATTTTCATTTTATTTTATTTTTTCTTGATGTCATTTGGCTATTTAGATCTTTATATTTTTGCACTTATTTTGTATATCCATTTTATCCTTCTATTTTTATTCTCCTATATTTAATAACTTTGTATTTCTTATACCTTTTATTATCTATTATCTATATATATAAATGCGAAAATAATGTGTATGTATGTATGTTTGTATGTTTGTATGTGTTTGTGTGTCCGCTAAAAACTTTCGACAGACAGAACAAAAATTCACAAACTCGGTATCATATGTAAGCTCCATCCTTCGCTCGAAAAATATCGAAAAATTGGCCAAAAACGTTCATTTTTTCACCCCGAAATCGACAATTTTCGACAGGGGGGGGGTCAACAAAAACGATCCTCTCGCGACGACGACCGGTTTTACGCATGCGTCAGATGACGTCATGACCTGATTTACTTTAAATAGTTGAAAAACTGACTAAATTTCGTGTACGTCGCGTTAGTTCAATTGGTTAGCGCGTTGGTTCATTATCTATACGTTTTGGGTTCGAATCGTGGTGTGAGATTTTTTTTTTTTCGATTTTTTAAATTTAAATATTGAACCAGTGTTATTTAAGCCATTTTTCACGTAACGTTCGTTTTTCTGGGTTTTTTTTTTTACTTCGCTTATCCACCCTTGACCACACACCCAAAAACACCCGGATACCCACCGATTTTTTTAATTTTAATATGGAAACAGGCTTATTTAAGCCATTTTTCACGTGTTCGTTTTTCTGTTTTCTTTTGTTTTCTCGATTTTTACATTTAACATCGTTCGTTTGCCTTCCGTGAGTTTTTTTTTCGATGTTTTGATCCCCCCCCCCGCTTAAGTTTTAACGTTCGTTTTTTACTTCGCTTATAACAAACAAACCTGGTCATTGACCTTATTTGCTTATGTTGTCGTCATTGTAACGCTCGACGACTACTGTGCACGCACCTGTCAATTTGGTTCTTACTTAAATAAATTCAAACATCTTTCAGTAACTCATTCTAGCTGGCCGATTTTATTTTCAAGCTTTGCCTCAGGGCTTCGGGTTCGATCCTCCCCCCCCCCCGGTTTCTTTTTTATTTCACACCATACACACCTCCAAACACCCGGGCAATGCCGGATATCCCCGCTAGTCTATAATATAAATCTCACCTGTCTGTTTAAATGTATGTATGTATGTTTGTATGTCTTGCAAAAGCTTCCGACAGAGGCAACAGATTTTCACAAGATCGGTATCATTTTGAAGCTCAACCCTACAGACTATAAATATCGAAAAATTGGCCCAAAACATTAATTCCTTCACCTTCAACTGGGCACTTTTCTACAAGGAGGGGTCACTTTTTTTGCCAATATTTTCGAAAGTCATCGCCTCTTTTCGATTGTCTAGCCTTAATTTAAACCTACTTGCCTTCTGGTTAGGCGATGGGCGCAACAACTAATGCGTCACATTTTTTTCACTTTCTTTCCCTCCTTCGCGGTACGGATTCAAGCCTACCTGCCAACTACCACTTTTTTTTTTCGTGCTCGCAATTTTCCTTCTTTTTTTCTTTGCTCAACCAACATCTTTGCACACACCTCCACTTTCTTTTCCACCTTCACATCACGGGTTCAAGCCTGCCTGCCTACTACAACTATTTTTTTTTTTGCTCAACACATACCTACAAACACCCGGGCAACCAGGCTAGTCTATATATATAAAAGGCAAAATGGGCATGCATGTTTTTGTCTACGAAAGGCTTTTTTTCATCCGCTTTCTCGCGTCGGTTACATTTATGGAAAACTTTCCTTATACTCCCTAGATTATAATATCTACAATTCGAAAACGGAATTCATCTCTATCTTTATTTTGATCGAGTTTTGAAAAATTACCCCCTTCATGTCCTTTCGAGTGTTTGTTTGTCTTTTTTGTATAAAAGCGAAACTAATCAAAGCAAAGGCAGCTTTCCTGCCAGGGACGTACAGAAAGGCAATTAGCTTTGATCAATGTGGGGGAAACCCTTCATATCAGACAATTGCTATTCATTTGGACACTGCCAGAACTCCCCCTTTTTGCGGGAAGCTGATTTTCCCCCACATCATGGGGAAACAAATACGGCAGAAAACGGAAAGCTTAATTGGCCTACAGCCAGATTTAAGTGCGTGATTCTTAACTTAATTACTGACTCATTCATTTCGCTATTTGCTATGGTGTAATGATTAGCAAGAAAGACCTCTCTCTCTCTAGCCTTTTTTTCGTCACCAAAAGTTAATTTTTTCATCTTCTTTTCCTCCTTCGTGCTACGGGTTTTTAACACCTACAAACACTGTGCAATGCCAAGCACCCATGCTAGTTTTCTAGGAGGGGTCGTTTTTTTGCGTCGCCATTTTTGAAAATCATCGTATCGGTTGAATTGACCGCTTAATTTCAACATTCCAAACTTCCGGCCGAACAATGGAGACATTGGCAAACACGTCATGGTTTTTTTGTTTTTTCCTCCTTCGCATTTCCACGTTAAAAAACGACCCTGGTGTCTAACTCTGTCCCGTGGGGAGGCATAGTAAATAGGTACTACCACTTTTGTTTTTTGCTCTCTTCACCCAAACTGCCTCCCCCCTCTACTATCAATTTTTTTTTTTAATCTCTCCCGCCCCGGGATCCTTACTCGACTCAAGCAACGCCGGGGAACCCCGCTACTATACAACTTATTTTTCACACCTATAATTCCCACCCCCTTCGGGAGTTATTACTACACGTCCACACACCCGGGCAACGCCGGGTACCCCCGCTAGTCACTATATAATCGTTACATTTTTATATCTTTTCATCCCATACTCCTTTGTATCTTTATCCCATTATTCTACCGTTTGTTTATCCTCTATCTTATTCAATTAAAATCTTCTTATATCATATCCTTTATAATTTATCCCCTCACAGTTATTATCTTACTATTATTTCTAATAATTTATATTTCTTTTAAACATGGTTATAATATCAGATACCCACTCTAAAATATACCGACATAGCATAAGCCCCATATTTCATGTAAAGCCTTTCTATAGCTGTAGCCCTTTAATACATATGATTAAATGAGCATCTTCCTTCATTTAACGTACCCTATATTCTCCCCGAGAGTCCAATCACATATTTTGTTTACATATATTAAACCCACTATGACAGATATGCCATATAACTACCTGCATTATATAATAAAATCTATACTCCTCCTATATAACAGAGATTAATTCAGTTCCCCCAAACAGCTTCAATATTCATTTCGCTCTTAATATGACTATTGCTAGACGTCATATCCCTATTATGTTACCTAGCATCTTCTGGTGAGAAGCATTAGACTTTGAAATACCATGGTATAAAGAGTTCTCACTTACCCTACACCCCAATTGATGTATACCCTTATTAAATAAATGAATAAATCTATACATTACTATATCGTCATTTTCTTTATTTATTTACTCACGCGCGCGCACACACACACACACACACACACACACACACACACACACACATATATATATATATATATATATATATGATCTAAAGACGTTGGTCTAAAACTAACAATGGAATTGACAAATTAGTTCAGATTAAGGAGTGACTAAGTTAATAACCTTTTTATTTTTTAATAGTTGCTCTTGAAACTGGTTTTCATTTCTTGTAATTTTCTAATTTTCCAATCAGTCTTTTAACCTTGTGTCGCTTCACTTATTTACGTCATTATCAGCCGAGAGACTGGCTCCATCCCTCATCTCGATGGAATCTCTAAAGAGTTCCGCTCATGTAGATAATTTTTTTTTTTTTAAAGGATGTCGACCTGTAGTTGCAACTGATTCCACTATCAAAGACTATCGATATAAAATCAGATCACTTTTACCAACAAAATGTAGTGCAATAAATCCGAAACTCATGACGCTCGCGTACCTCAAGGATGTATCCTGAATATAACTATCTTCTTGATGTTCATCAACGATCTCCCCCAAATCGTATTCTAGGATCATTTGTAACCATTTATAAAGAGGATACTACCATCTACATCAACACTTCAAAGACTGGCAACGACCAACATTTTTCTGATTCTATCTCTCCCGATCTTGAACGTGTGATACAATGGAGAAAAATACATGGCTGGTCATCTTTAATGCATCCTTTTTTTTTTTACATTTTCACCACAAACAAGGCACATTGCCACTTTGGTGTAGGGGGCTACTATCAGGGACATAAGCTACTGAGGTACTATGTAGAGAGTTGGGCAGCAAGATGTCGGTTCACGTTACACTTGAACTTCTGCATGTCAGTACAGTTGGGGAAGCAGGGAGGCGGGATGGAATTCCAAAGTCTAGCGGTTCTGGGGAAGAAACTACTGGAGTAGAAAGCTCTCCTACATCTAGGGATCTCTGCTGTGTAGGGATGGGATTTAGCTGCTTGTCGGGTTTGTTGAGGGTATTTACATTGTGGGGGCACAAGTGCTTGCAGTTTGTCAGAGCATTCACCATTAAAATACTTATATCTTTTCACTAACAGCACTCTGATCCCCACTAATTAGCGCTAATATCATTTGGATTATTCAGACTAGTGTTCTCAACTTGAGTGTTATCCGCAGTATTTGAGTCAGTCAGTCATGCTTCAGTTTACAATAATTCGGTCAGGTTGTCTGAAGATATTGGCTTCCTAATTTAAAATGCACCAAATATTGGTGGTATTGTTTATTGATCCCCTGACAAAGGAGGGATTGGGCCCAGTAATTCACTCTCATTCGTCTGTTTCTTCATTCATGCATTCATCCATCCGTTCATCTGTTTGTGCTTTTCTTAATAACCATACCTTGGATTTTTTTTTTAACAATTTTGCACAAACATTAGTCACCGTGAAAGTAAATCTTTGGCAGAACGGATTTTCCACTATAACTCTGCCCCCCCCCCCCGGGGTCATTCAGGAATAAAATTGCCTCAAAATCGTTCGTCAGTTCATTTGTTCGCACTTTTCTTAATAACAATGCGCCGGATATTTTTAAAATTTCATACAGACAATAGTCATGGTGAAAGTAAATTTTCCACTTGTAGAGGAAGACCCCGCATGCTCAGTTTGTTGTCTTTTTCCTTTACAAAACTCAATCATGTTCTGCAAAGTCAAAAACAAAAGCAACAATTTTTTCTCTACAAAACAACCAAACTAAACACCATGAATAAATATTTGAAGATATAAACCTGAGCATAAAATATTTTTTTTCCAAAATTGACATTGACAACAGATCTGATGTTGCAAAATGATTGTATTTCAAAAAAGGGTTGATATGTTGTAAAACAAAACAACCAAACCAAACACCATGAATAAATATTTGAAGATATAAACAATTTGAACCATAAAAATGTTTTCAAAAATCATAGGATTCGGCATTCAATAACCAAAAAAAAGGGTTGATATGCTGCAGAGCAAAACAGCCAAACCAAAGATTTGAATGAACGCATCTTAAGAGGCCCAGTCTTATTATGACGTCATACTATGTAGTATTACTTAACTAAATGAAGTGCTTTTAACAACGACGATCAAAAACATCAAATAAACGAATCTCAATTTAGAGATTACCTCCGTCTCTTTTGATAAATTCGACATCAGATGAAAGGAAATCTATGGAAATTGTAACAATAAAAAATGGCTAAAATGATCGTCTAATCACAATAGGGATCGCATTCAGGTATTTTGAATTCGAAGAATGAAGCTCAAAGGATATTTTTTTTCCACTAAAAATTGGCATCTGTTTGAGTTTAGAAGAATTTTCAAGCAATTTTGTTGGATCATTTGTTAGGAAAATTACCAAGTGGCTTTTTTTATATATGTCTTATTCTTACATTGGAAAATATGATTTAATGCTTAGCGAAATCTGTTAAGTAACATATATATATATATATATATATATATATATATATACTACTCTGATTTCAAATGACTTAAAATAACAACAAGGGAAGATTTGATTCCAAATATTTCTCATATGTTATATTTCCCCTCTTTTGGAAAAAGGGTAAGATTATGAATATCTCAAGTATAAAATAATCCTTATACACTGTGACATATACTTTATGTATGAAAACCAAAGAGGGAAGATATAACATATGAGAAATATTTGGAATCAAGTCTCCTCTTGTTGTTATTTTAGATCATTTGAAACCATAGTGGAAAGTTTATGTCTCCCCTCCATCAAGGCCAAAAGTTTTAGAGAAATATCAGATATTTTGTCATTCATATGCAAAACTAGGAAAACAGATGACTATGATTGAAACATTTTATGGCTATAAAAATCCGCCAGAAATGGGTCCTGGATGATGGATGATCCCCTTAATGTGCGACCGTAAGGGCACTTCAAAAGCATGTGGACCCAACCTCATCCCAGCTGTGCTATTAAAAAAGTGCTCAGCCGAAGTAGCTCCAGTTCTCTCCAAACTCTACAACAAATGCCTTAATGAATCTTGCTTTCCGAGCTGTTGGAAAACTGCTTCTGTAGTACCAGTATTCAAGAATTCTGGCGAAAGAACTGACCCATTAAATTATCGCCCTATTAGCCTCCTCCCACTTTTTGCCAAAATATTTGAGACCTTAATTAACCATGCTCTAGTCCAGCACCTTACAGATGCTAAACTTCTGACCGACCGTCAATATGGATTTAGACAAGCCCGTTCCACGGCAGACATCCTCACTGTAATCTCTGGATGCATATACCATTCACTGGACAAAGCGGGAGAGGGACGAGCGGTAGCTCTAGATATATCTAAGGCTTTTGACAGGGCGTGGCATGAGGGTCTCCTCAGGAAGATTAGATCTTACGGTATCACTGGTAGAATACTTAATGTAATTAAATCCTTCTTAGATAAGAGAAAAATCCAGGTTGTCCTCGACGGTCGTACGTCTAAACAATATGATATAAATGCGGGAGTGCCCCAGGGATCTGTCCTGGGACCTCTGCTGTTCCTGATATTCATAAATGACCTCCCCGACAAGATTGCCTCTGAGATGGGGATATATGCTGATGACACCACACTCTATAGCAGGCACGACAGGAAAACAAACGAACATATATCTAAAGTAATGGCAGAAACACTAGAGGATGACCTCCAATCAGTAGTGGAATGGGGACAAAAATGGATGGTAACGTTCAATGCCACCAAGACAAAACTGGTTTCATTCAATAATTACAAGAAACCTTCTCTACCACCTATAGCAATGGCCAACGACTCTTTATCTGAGAGTACGTCTCTCAAGCTCCTTGGCCTAACGTTCACTGGAAACATGAGTTGGAACAGTTACATCGAGGGCATTGCCAGGGCCGCTGCAAGGAAGGTGGGCTCTCTCTACCGTGCTAGAAAACTTTTAACACCCGAAAGTATCCTGTACCTCTATAAGGCCACTATTCGCCCATGTATGGAGTATTGCTGTCATATTTGGGCCGGTGCATCGGCTACTTGTCTCTCGCTCCTTGACAGGGTTCAAAAGAGAGTCGCAAATCTGATAGGCCCTAAACTGGCATCAAAACTTCAGCCTCTGTCCCATCGTCGAAACGTTGCATCCCTCTGCCTGTTTTACAAGTATTATAATGGTGAATGCTCTGAAGAACTGCAAGCACTTGTGCCCCCACGACGTGAACACCCTCGACAGACCCGACAAGCTGCAAAATCCCACCCCCACACTGTAGAGATCCCTAGATGTAAAAGATCCTTCTACTCCAGTAGTTTCTTCCCCAGAACTGCTAGACTTTGGAATTCCGTTCCGGGTCACTGCTTCCCCAACTGTACTGACATGCATAAGTTCAAGTGCAACGTGAACCAACATCTCGCTGCCCTAATCCCTACATAGTACCCCAGTAGATGTTTCCCCTGATAGTAGCCCCCTACACCAAAGTGGCAATGTGCCTTGTTTGGGGTGAAAATGTAATAAAAAAAAAAAAAAAAAAAAAATGTCACATACCCCACTACACAATTCAGGTAATAACCTTCCCAACACGCCCTACCACTTTAGATTTAACAGACTGGGCATATAGCTCTCTTGCATTTTTTATTACTCTTTTACAGTGGTTGCTGGCGTTCCTGAAAGCAGCTTTAGTCTCAGTGCATCTATTACGTTGGTAGTTATGGAAAAAGTGATTTCTGTGCACAATGGCAGCAGCACATTCTGGGGAAAACCATGGTTGGCTGTTAGGTTTTTGTTGGAATTTTTTAGATGGTATGAATCGGTCTATGCCTACAATTAACCATTCGGTCAGTTCTGATACTATAGAGGACAAATCCTTTTTAAACATGGAATGCAGAGGTAGATCAGATATGAATGTAAGGAAACTATCCTAGTCAGCCATAGAGTATCAGTATACAGTACAGTGGAGAGGTACATTTGAAGACTTATTGTATTTCATTTTTATTTTAACTGATACAACAGAGGTGTCAGAGGATCCCAGAGGAGAAAGAACAGAACATGAACATAGCTCAGGGGAAGTTGAGAGAAAAAGGTCTCGAAGGCTTGCATACTGACCTGTAGTATCGGGCACACGAGTGGGCTCGCGAACAATCTGAGTGAGGTCATAAGCAATGGCAAAATCATGACAGAACCTCCTCTCATCATCTGTCTTATTTGAGTGGGTCAGCCATTCCACAGAATATTGTGATAAGTGTTTCAGTGTGAACAGGTATGGTATAATAAATTATGGGGTTTATCTATTTTATTTTTACTTTCATCATAATTTGCTTAGGCTTTGATATCACCAAATTCGAAGCTATCTCTTTACAACCCTTCCTTTTCATAACCTATCATACTTTCATAAGTCAGAGTCCATTTTCTGTAGGCTGTTTTTGAACCCAGTCAACGGCGGGTATTTTTGCTAGTATATATATATATATATATATATTGTTTTTAAAATATAATTATCCACTGACACGAGTTTTGTCATCTACGACTCATCAGTAGCTGAATCTAGCAAGATTCGAAAGCGGGACCCCACAGTAAGGAGCCTAAACTTTTACCGCTGGTCCATCCCACACTATATATATATATATATATATATATATATATATATATATATATACTAGACTACCTGTGACTCGTTAGGTCAGTATGTTATATTAGCTATGGAATTCATGTATTAGCGTGACACTTGTGATGTAAAGAAAATAGTTTTTTTTTGACATAACAGAAACATTTCTATGAAAGTATATTAAAATGAAAAATCACAGACAGAACACTCAAACATGAAAAAAAAATCCTCCCTATTCATTTAAAGTTACCTATTTTTCCGAATAATCGCTCAAAAATCGAAAATTAAACATGATTTTCCTACGAATCGAACACTGACGAAAGTCATTTAGCAGCAAAAACGCACATGAACCTACCAATGAGAAATATAAGAATGAAAAACCCATATTGGAATCCTTCAACCAAGTTATAGAAACTTAAAATCTAAAAAAAATAATTAATAAAACCTGAAGCAAAAAAATAAAACCTAAATAAAGAAAAGAAAATAAAACTAATATTGAAACAGATTAGTAAATGCGTCAACAAATTCACCGTCCTCACACAACTATTTTGTATCTAGAAATGTAAACAAAAAATAAAAAAGAAGGAAGGAAGGAAAGAAAAGGTACTGATAGAGAGTAGTAGTAGTAGTAGTAGTAGTAGTAGTAGTAGTAGTCTTGGCTTTACTACAATTGTTCTTATGTTTGTCAACGGGTTAAAGTTGTTTAGTTGTAAGAAAATAGCGACAGTATAGTTGTAATAAAGAATAGTTGCTAAACACCTCCACTCTTCCCATGTTAAATAATAATTTCGAAATAACAACGTTAATATTTCAGTGTGCAGGTCAAAATCTGCAAAAGAAGCGATTTGTGTTTATTTGTTTACATTGTTATGGGTTAATATTCATGCGCGCATGTGCAACCGGATGTTGTAAACCGGAAAGTGGGTTACATCACTCGTTACAAGGTCATTTGAGTTTTATAATTATATAGAAGATTGATATATCTATACTGGTAGCCAAATTGAATATTGAAATGCTTATATCTTTGGTTCTATGGGATGAAATTACATGAAAATTTGCAGGCTTTTTGAAGATTATAATATTATTCCATGGTTAAAATTTTATGACAATTGGTAAAAAAGCACCTATATTTTCAAGCCAATAAAATATGCCCGAATTTGCCTACATTTATATATATAGTGTCCTGGTAGGCCAGCTTCAGTTTGCTGCTTTGGGATGAATATTGCTCAGGGGTTTTTTGTTTTTGTTTTTGCTTGGTTGTCTCCGTGTGGTTTTATCAGGCCACTAATATATACATATATATATATATACATATACATATATATATATATATATATATATATATATATATATATATATATATATTACAAATATATATATATTACAAGTATATATATATATATATATATTTATAATATTATACCATATACTAGCAGACTGCCCGGCGTTGCCTGGTCGTAAAATACATATAAATATCATATTTTAATTAATACAGAAGCTGTGGCATGTGCATGCGAATATTATGTTTTTTCTAAACATTTCACTTCTGGGAAGTAAAAACACGAAAAATTACTTTAGCTGAGATCAAAACCAAAACCTAAAGACAGTGAGTCAAGTACGATAGCCATTAGACTAGCCTGACACGATCTTTAGAAAGTATTATCAAACCTACTTATTCTTATCATAAGGAAGTTGTCATGGTTAACGACCGCGCATGCACATTCGTTAAACAGTTGACAAACAGATTAAAATCTGATGCCCCCTCCATACACATGCCAATTTTTCAATTTTGACCCCTTAGCAGGCATTTTTCTTGGATGAAATCTTATTAAAAAGTTTTCCACGTGTCTGAATATCCTATATACCAAATTTCAAGTCAATCAAAAATTCTTAGAATATATAGTTTGAGAGTCGTCCTCTCACACACTCACACATACACACTCACACACACACACACACAATCTCACTTTTATAGATATACTAAAAGATATACCCTGCGTTGCCTGGTCATAAAACACGCATAAATATTATACTTTAATTCATACAGAAACTCAGACATGTGCATGTAAGTATTATGTTTTTTTCTAAACAGTTCACTTCTTGTAAGTATAAAAATGAAAAAAATACTTGAGTTGAGATCGAAACTAAAACCTAAAGACAGTGAGTCAAATACGATAACCATTAAACCAGCGTGACACGATCTTAAAAGGTGTTTTCAAACTACTTATTCTTAACATTGGCAAACAGATTAAAATCCAATAACCCCTACACACCAATTTCTTAATTTTGACCCCTTAGCGGATTAAAAAGTTGTCCCCATGTCTGAATATTCCATATACTAAATTTCAAGTCTGTAGAGTATTTGTTGAGTATATATATATATATATATATATATATATATATATATATATATATATAAGAAATGTCCTCACACACACGCACATTCTCACTTTTCTAGATATATAGATAGATTATAAAATCTTTATCTCTCTCTCTCTTTTCTTATATATATATATATATATATATATATATATATATATATATATATATATATATAGCAAAAATGGAAATTAGTAAAAACCTGCAGAGAGTGCTCAATACTATTGCGGAGCAAATATATATTTTTTATTACCGTTTTATCTTCTTAGTTACACATCGGTAATTGAAACATGTGTAACTAAGCAGATAAAATGGTAATATATATATATATATATATATATATATATATATATAGTAAGTTATAAAATGTATATGGCAATTAAGCTACACAGAATATTCCGCATTTTATCCACGCTAGGATTCGTCAGATTTATGCCTAATGAATCCTAGCGTGGATGAAACGCGGAATATTCTGTGTAGCTTAATTGCCATTTACATTTTTATAACTTACCTAGTTCTATCTATGTATTGAGCACTGTTGAAATACTTAAAGTTTATGCACAAAATTATACTGTCGTATATTAATTTATGTGATTAAATGAAGTAGTCATATATGATTTCATGATTATATGTATATATATATATATATATATATATATATATATATATATATATATATATATATATATATATATATCATAAAATAGATTTTAGAATAATATTGGAACCATGCACTGGGAGCTACCTAAGTGATACTTAAGTCAAGCCTAATAAATATTCTCCACAGTCAACCTTGAGATCTTATTATTCTGCTTTAATTTTCGTCTTACTTTGCTACAAGCAACACAAGTTACTACTAATCTCACCGAACAACTTATCTCCAGGGTCAATACGGGACTTTATCAGTGACTGTATATGCGAGTGTTTCTCCAAATTCGTTGTCTGTCGTCAGTAAAGTTTGATTTATTTTTGTACTAGTCTGGGTGCCCGGCGTTGCCCGGGTGATTTATTGTTGTATTGCTCAATTTCATCATTCTCTCTGATATTGACTTTCCCTCTACTTGACCATGTAAAACAGACGACGACGACGACGACGACGATGAATGTTATCACTTTTATTTATTTATTTTTTTGTGGAAATCTCAAGACAAGGCATGAAACCGCTTGATGTAAGGAGCTAAAAAAAAAAACCACTACTTAAGGTCAAAAACACAGTCAACAATAAGTGTTAAATGGATAGATTCCGGTCCAGAAAACAGCAATTCTTCTCCCTTTGTCAGAAGCATCGTTCGTGAAATGTGAGGACAAAAACACAAAATAAGGGAAGCAAGAATCGCTGCCGAAAGTAAAACCAAAAGTCACTTTCTGCTTTCTTTAAAACTGAAACAGAAAATTCCCAAGAAAATTGGAATAAAGTCGTATTTAGTTAATGAATATATATTTAGTATATTTCTAGTGCTCCTAAAAGACGAATTAAGGTTTTTAAAAACTTGTTTTAAATACTAAAAAATAAAAATAAAAAACAGCAATGAAAATAATTCATCTTTCCTTTTTAGAGGAAAAAAGAAATTTGGTAATTTTTTTTTTACTTTCCACCTTAACCCTCACCTTTAAATTGACAACTCAGAGATTTTCGGGTATGCTGAAAACGAATATCACATTTAAATTTGGCGCAAACAAGTAGTTTTCTATATATTGAGATACTTTTTCAAATGTATCACTTAATAAATGCCAGTGGCGTTCGCCATTCTTAACATAGGGAGGAGCGGGTGTTTTGTAACATGCATGCTGGGATTCAGTTGGGAAAAAAATGGCCTCCAGTAAAAACATAATGAATTACATTTAATAATAAAAATCTTAATCTCCCAAAAACTATTTATCTGCTCTAAATTTAAATGTGATATTCATTTTTTAGCATACCTGTAAACCTATGCAACTTGTCAATTTAACGATAAATGCAGAGGTGGAAAGAAAGTAAAAAAAAATACCCGATTTTTTTTTTTTTTAATTAAAATCAACAAAAATAAAAATACAACTGATTCAAAATAAAAGCCAAAGATTGCTGTTAAATTTAAAAAGAAAAAAAAAAAGAAAAAGATCAGAAATAACAGAAATGATAGCGCAATTTCAAATCCGTGATCCCCTGTAGTCAATGGGTAGATGGCAGAGTTCAGGAAAAGGGGAGTTCAAAACACGGAAAAGGTGGGGGGGGAGTTCAGGAAGGGAATGGAAAGAAAAAACCTAAGAAATAGTGGGTGATAAGTAGAGGAGGTGTTGGGAGGGGGACTTTTCCTCTCCCAATTCCCCTCGTTATTTTTTAAGAAATTCTACAAAAAAACAAAATCCTTTGGTTTATGACTGAAAGAATTGCACTGGATGAGACATTCAACTTGAATTCAAAAAAATGATTCAATCGATACATTTATTTAGGAAAATCCTATAATAAACTTAAGAAAAATAGATGGTTGATAGATCGGTTGAGATGCATGGACGCACCAAAAAACAAAAAAAAAAAAAAAAGTTTAAATGTGATGCAACAACGAAAATGTTATTTCAAACTTAAGCATCACAAACGGACAGAACTTCTTAGATAGCTATGTAGACATATCTAAAAGCGTTATTTCAAATTTATTTTCTACCACTAGAGTAGATTGTTCACGTCCCGACAGACATGACCTAGCGTGAATTAATTCTTGTTTTTCTTCGTTATTATCGCCTGGAGTAAGGATTGAACCTGGTACCCCCAGAAAACTGTTACATATAAAGCCATGAATATACAATCAGTTCTAACAACCAAGAAGAGAATAGTATTATGTGAATTATTCGGACTACTATGTTTGTAGCAGTCGATGTTTACACATCGACGTCCAAAATCAAAATGCGTAAATAGAGTTGTGCATCTCAAATGTTGTTTCAAACGTGCTCTCGAACGTGATCGTCAGTCTGTGCACATACTCTTTTTATAGTATTTTTCTTCACACACTGCTCGGCATTTGCATAGGCACGTCTGCGCTCTGTTACAATGATACTAAAAATAGAATTGCGAATTGAATGAGACGTCTACCTGGTCATGGCTAACAGAACGAAAGCATGCTTTTCCTGTGAATTAAATAAAGTGTTCCATTCGAAATTCCGTGCAGATTCATGAATTCGACAGAAAGATTCCAGAGTTCGACAAGATGCACTTGATAATGGTCGGAGATTACATCGGCCGAAACGTTGTGAGAATAACGTTTTTTTAATTTTTTATTTATGTTCACCCCTAACAAGGCATATCGATACTTGGACGTAAGGGGCTACTATTTGGAACTATGTCTAGGAAATATTAACAAGATGTTGGTTTAGATTACATTTAAACTTTTTCATATCAGTACAGTCAGAGAACCAGCTAGCAGAAAGTGAATTCCAAAGTCTAGCTGTTCGAGGGAAAAAACTATTAGAGTAGAAAGCTTTCTGGCATTTAGAGACCTCAACAGTGAAGGGGTGTGATTCTGCTGCTAAGCAGGTTTGTCAGAGATATGTACGTCGAGGGGGCACAAGTGCAACAAGTTCATCAGAGCACATTCCATTAAAATATTTGTAAAACAGGCACAGAGATTCAACGTTGCAATGATGGGACAGGGGTTGGAGCTTAGTTGACAAAGTGGGACCTGTTAGATTGAAAACTCTTTTTTTGGACCCTATCCAAGAGAGAGAGGCTAGTGGTAGATACACCAGCCCAGATGTGGCAACAATACTCCATGCAGGGGCAAATGGTGGCCTTGTAGAGGTACAGAATACTCTTGGGTGTGAGTAGTCTTCTAGCTTAATAGAGGGAAACCACTTTCTTCGCAGCAGATTTTGCATTGTACTCAATGGATTTGTTCCAGTTCATATTGCCCGTGAATGTTAGGTTGAGGCGTTTGAAGGAAGAATTCTCAGGTAAAGTATTATTTGTCGTGGATATTGGTGGTTGGAAAGGTGTCTAGTAATTATTAAAGGAGAGCAACTTAGTCTTACTAGCATTAAATGTCACCATATATTTGCGGCCCCATCCCACTATCATCTGGAAGTCATTTTCTAACGATTCTGTCATTATTTTAGATTTATGTACCTCCATTCTTCCCTTGTGCAGGTTATAGAGCATTGTATCATCAGTAAATATACCTATCTCAGACACTCAGGTGGAGTTGGAGGTGAATCACCAGGCAAACAGTCTCGCCTTCTCGGTTGTCATGCATGTGACCTGGTGTTGCATAGTGAGAAAATTACTGATTACCCTTTGTTCACTACACTATTATAAATTTTCCAGCAATCACGAGTTCCTATCTTTTGCAATTCTATGCGTTCACTGGTGATTTCGGCATGCTTTCTTTTGGCTGTCGCTATTTCTCTCTTACAATGATTTTTAACATCTATGAATTTTTTCATATTTGTAGTTGACTTATGACGTACGAACCGGCGGAATGCATGCTGTCTTTGTGCAATGGCAGCTGCACAATCTGTAGTGAACCGTGAGGCTGAGTGGAACTTTCTATAAGACTTTTGTGTGGGAACATGTGCTTCAATGCCCGTTTTGCACCATTCAGTTGCATCATTGGCACCCTGTTTAGCAGGAAGAGAGAAGATATTGGTCTATGGGTTATCTCTGATGTGTTCTCTGATGACTTTCCAATCAGCCCTTTTGTAGTACTTTGTAGTTTTGAGCAATGTCTCCTCACTTTGGGGTTGGGATTTAAGTGTGATGTCAACAGATACTACTAGGCGGTCTGTGTTTCCAAGTGGACTGTGGGCATTAGTCACACAATCCTTGGGTACTATGGTGAGGAATGCCTGCTAGTGTTTGTGATTTGGGAGGCAAGCTGGAACATTACAGTCTGTGTGAGGGAATGGGCTATAGAGAAGCTATATCCAGCTGCATCTGTGCAACCTGAGAAACCAAGTCAATTTTCATGGTGGACATTAAAGTCATCGAACGCAAATAACCTTTTTATTTAGAATAGAGCAATACCTTAAAGTAAAATACTCAATATTTTCATCCATGCGAGGGCGCAGAAATACCTCGTGCAGAAACCAGGCACATGGTTACCGCTCTTGGTATGATAGACCCGTAGATATTGTCAGGTCATCCATCTAGGAGAAGAAAAACTCTGGTATTAAGAGCTGGTGACTTGACCAAATTTCCCAGTTTGCAAACATTCAAGATGAGAACAGTTTTCGAAATAATTCAAATTTACTT
This sequence comes from Euprymna scolopes, assembly GCF_053919585.1. Taxonomy (NCBI): domain Eukaryota; kingdom Metazoa; phylum Mollusca; class Cephalopoda; order Sepiida; family Sepiolidae; genus Euprymna; species Euprymna scolopes. The sequence continues at coordinate 170,784,246 of NC_136485.1, read as the reverse complement.
CTTATCTCTTATAGTTTAATGTTTGTCATTTTTTGATGAGGTGTGTCTATGTGTACACTCGTATTTATTGTCAAAAAAAAAAAATAAAGACCAATGATTCAATTGATGCATATTTATAGATAGATTCGGAAAAGTAGACAGGTTTTTCTACGTTTCTAAATATACATTAAAACTTGTTTAGTTAAAACATAGAAAAAGTTAGAAAAATGTGGATCTATATTTAGGTTGAAAGAATGCGTCCACACAATGTTGTAAAATGCTTCATATGATTGTCGATCTGTCAGCCATAAGTTTGAGAAGGTACTGAATAGATGCATTGTAAGGATGTTAACTGACCCAATCATCTGCGAATGTGGAGAAGAGGAGAACCATACGATGTAGCACCGCTTTGTCTGCAGTTTATCATCCAACTAATGGAGTTTCAAAAATTGGTGCTGGTACACTGTAACAGCAGAAGTTGGTGCTGGTACACTGTAACAGCAAAAATTGGTGCTGGTACACTGTAACAGCAAAAGTTGGTGCTGGTACACTGTAACAGCAAAAGTTGGAAAACGAAAAAATCGATGTAAAAAATAATTGTATCTGCTGCCTTTTTTTGTCAATTTCAACTAAAACTAATTGGCCTGTCAGAAATACTTAAATATTACCGCATTAGTTAAAAAAAAAAAAAAGAAAAAGAGTTTTTGATCTTTATAGTAAAAAACCATCACCATATTTTGGGGGGGAACAAGTGATACATTAGCAAGGGAAGTAACTCTGTTATGCTAAAAACAAAATAAGTAGCTAATATTTATTATTTACATTATTACAATTTACATTATTACAATTTATTAAAATTTGGCAATAGTTAAGTGTTATTTACCTCCCCTTTGGAACTCGCCAGTGTTTTTTTTTTTTTCCAGCTAAATATATTATTTTTGTTAATTTTCATTAAAAATGTTCTTTTTGATAATTTTTTTCTACCTTATCGTTTTGTTGTAATTTTGGAATTAGCATGGCAATTAAATAGAGACGTTTGGTTTGCTTTGAAATTCTATATTCAAAATTTCGAATTTTACTATTATAGTGTAGTTGTATACAAAGATTTCGTAGTATTCGACGATAATGTTAAAAACTGTGTATATAAGTGGGAAACTTGTATAACTATATATTTCAAAGACATGAACTGAAGTTTTCTTTGTTCTATTTTTATTTTACTTAATTTTGTCATGGAAATCCTTCCAGACAAGGCATGTAGCCACTTGCTGTAAAGAGCTAAAAAGAATGCCACTTCAAGGTTAAAAACTTGCCAACGATAAGTGTTAAATGGAATAGATTCTGACAAAGAAAACAGCAATTCTTTCCTCTTTGTCAGAAATATTACTCAAAGGATGTGCTCACACAACGTTACAGCATGCTTCGTTGAGACATAAATTATATCAAGGCTAAAAGCCACTTGAGGATAAGGGTTAATGAGTTAGAAGGATTGTCTTTTAATGATGAAGTATATTATGAGAGAATTGAAAATGCTAAATGTATTTTTTTTTACTCTTTTTCACCCTAAACAAGGCACAGTGCGACTTGGGTGTAAGGGGCTACTATAAGGGACCATGACTGCAGGGACACTATGTAGGAAGTTGGGGGGGGAGGGGTCAAGAGATCTGTTCACATTACACTTAAACTTCTGCATGTCAGTACAGTCAAGGAGGCAGAAGATTGGGAGGGATTTTTTTTTTTTTACAAGCGAATTACCACTTACTAAAAGCCACTCAAGGATAAGGGTGAATGATTGTAATGTGGTAGTTTAGTAATCATTAATGGTGTAGATTGGATAGAATTTGAATTACTTAAGAGGACAGCTCAACAAGAACTTGTTTACATTGGACTTGGAGGCTATCATATTGTAATAAGCCGGGAAGCAGGCAAATGGAACAGTGTTCCATATGTGGGCAGTTCTAAGAAAGAAGCTTTGTTCATGGAATCTGCATTTAGAATTAGGCACAGATAAAAACTGAGGAATATTGTTGATAATGGATGTAGCTAGTCGAGTGTTCTTCATGAAAGTTTGGCAAGGATGGACCATAGATTGGAGCTCAGACGAGTACTTGCCATGAAAATAAGGTTAGAGCAGAGACAGGCTAGCAACGTCTCTTCTGTGGGAAAGAGGTTGTAGGGAAGAGAAAAGGGCATCACATACAAAGTTTTGAAGCTGGTTTTGAACTTTATCAAGATAGGATGTGTCGAGCAGCTCCTGCAAAGATGTGACAACAGTACTCCATTTTAAGACGTATTTACCTGTTTTGCATTATTCTATTAATCATTATAGTCGAGGGAAGAAACAATTAGACTAGAAGGCTTTCCGGCATCTGGGGATCTCTTCAGTGAAGGGGTGGGATTTTGCTGCTTGTTGGGTTAATTGGGAGTATTAACATCGAGAAACAGGCACGGGGATGCGACATTGCAAAAATATGAACTGAAGATTTTTATTTTTCATGGATAAGTTATCGCTTATCAATGTTAAAAGCTACTCGAGGATAAAGGTTAATGAGATGGATGGATTGTCAGTTGAATGATAAAGATTATAACGAGAGGATTGGACATGATAAATGCATAAAGTTTGATCATTTCTGCAGACGGTTTGTGAAAAAGTGTTTGTTAAGATTGTATTTGAAGACAATCATATTGTAGACTGCAAGGAAGCAATCCTGCGGCAACATGTTCAGCAGATGAAACGTTCTCGGAAATAAACTGGAAAATTTCGTCTGACGCTAGGCATATAGAGGGAGAAAGGGAAGTTTTTTTAAATCGTAATAAAAAGGCGAGTTCTCACACTGTGAATGTATTTGGTTCCTTTGTAAATAAACCAGACATAGTTGAAAAAAGTGTGAATAACTTAATGACCATTGCCCCTGGAAATTTGAATAGAGTTTGAAAGCGTTTAAACTGTCGAATAGAAAATGATTTAAAATGTCATTAAAATACCTAGCAAATCCTCATGAATTAAAAGACTGAAAATGTTCGAAGTTACTTACATCTATTTAAAAAAAATACTTTAACAACAATCAATTGTAATTTTTATAACAATTTGATTCGATTAATAACTTAATGATCAAACGTTACGTAACAATTAAATCTAACTTGAAAATACTATTATAAAAAATAAAATAAATAATTTGTAAAAAAAACACAACATATTTTTAAAAATATATAAAAGGGGGGAAAAAAAGAAATGTAAATGGAAGTAAAATGATTCCTGACAGGGTTCTTTTCGATTATCGCAAAATGATGAGTTCTTGCTGTGAATGTTTTACAAAAAAAACAAGAAAAAACAAACATCATATTAGGTAAACGTTAATAGTCGCGGTCACAGAGGAACGTGAGATGAAAAGAAAATCTGCATATGCATTAAAAATGATTTTATGTTGTTTTTTTTGTTATATATCAATGAACGAGGAATCATTTCCATTTAAAATCCAGTTAGTGTTATGCATATAAAATTGAAAAAAAAAAAACACGCTCCGTTTTTAGATAAACATGACATCTGGTAAGAAGTGGTCGTCATTTTGTTTTGCTTCGGTTTATTCCCATGATGGTGACACATTTCAAGCGTGCGTTTCTTAATTTTACATGCTTAATACTGATTGGATTTTAAATGGAAATAGTTCTTTATTTAGTAATGTATAATAAAAATAACATCATAAAACAGTTGGTAGCCTCTACAGAATTCTTTCTCGTATTCGTCTCTGGTTGCGACCATTAACATTTACCCCATATTAATATTGATTTTTTTTTTTAATTTTAGATGGCAAAATTTATCGTAATTTATCAAAAATGTTAAAAATTTAATAAAATCGGATAATTCTCCCATTTTCCCCACTTTTTTTTTAATTGAAAGAAGATAATTCAATCGGTAAGTTTACCACAAGTAGTGTTCTCCTTGATGGGAAGAAGGAAATGGGGCACCTTGCACGTGAGCAGTGAAAAAAAAAACAGACTTCTATAGATAAGCGCGTGTCTACAAATCGTCCAACATCGACAACAATGGATAAGTAGAGTTTATAAGTACTGTATTTGTTGACTTAAAAACAAAAAAAATTAGTGACATTATCAACATTTGGAGTCATTCATCATTTTTGTATTTTGTATTTGGCCGGAGACTGGTATTTGACCACAGTGTTAATTTTTGTAAATGTCCATTGGATGGGGGGGGGGGAAGATGGGTGCCACCACCCACTTTAGTTGGAATTTGGGTGTAACACGATCAGATGATGTCCACTCCCATATTTACTCTTCTTTTTAGTTGAATCCGTGACATATTAACAAAATATACATGGTTACATCATGCCATGCCATATAGAGGCTGAGTTTAGGTATATTATCCCTTAATAAGTCCATTTCAATACTGCTAGGTATTAAAGAAGTTATATATATATATATATATATATATATATATATATATATATATATATATATATATATATATATATATTTCTTTAATAACTAGCAGTATTGAAATATATATATATATATATATATATATATATATATATTTGAGGTTGCTATTTTCCAAAGGTAGGTTAACCATTGAAACATAACGAGGTTCATACGAGAGTGCTCAATACAGAAGTAGAGCAAGTTACATTTGTCTTTACATAAGCAGTAGTTTGTTGCTACACAGTCATGAGCATGTTCGGTCTGCCAGTATTTACCAACTAGCGACCTAATCAGGCGACAAACTTTTATTTCCAAAAAGATTTTGAATTCCGTTTTCGGAAATAAAGGTTGTTGCCTGATGAGGTCTCTAGTTAGTAAATACTAGTAGACCGAAACATGCTCATAACTGTGTAGCAACAAACTACTGCTTATGTAAAGACAAATATATATATATATATTAGTGGCCTGGCAAGACAACCGAAGCAGCAAAACTGAAGCTGGCCTGCAGGACACTATATATACAAATGTAGGTAAATTTACCTACATTTGTAAAAATAGTGTCCTGGCAAGCCAGCATAAGGTTAGCTGCTTTGAGATGAATTTTGCTTGGGGATTTTTATTTATTTATTTTTGTTTTATTTTTTTATTTTATTTTTTTTGCTTGGTTGTCTTCCCTGTGGCCTTGCCAGGCCACTAATATACCACATTTTTTGACAATTTTATAAGTTCCAGATTTCATGGACTATTAATCTGAATTTAATAAATGAAGGCTTGTTGGAAAGGTAATGACCTGAATTGTGTAGTGGGCTATGTTACATTTGCCCTTAAGGTTGCACATTAAGGGGATCATATATCATCCAGAACCTATTTTTGGCACTTTTTTTTACAGCCATAAAATTTTTCAATCATAGTCATTTGTTTTCCTAGTTTTGCATATGAATTACAAAATATCTGATATTTCCTCTACTCCTCTGGCCTTAATGAAGGAGAGACTAAAACTTGCTGCTATGATTTCAAATAATCTGAAATAACAGAAAAGGAAGACTTGATTCCAAATATTTCTCATATGTTATATTTCCCCTGTTTGGTTTTCATACATAAAGTAATTTTCACAGTGTATAAGGATTTTTTGGTATTGGAGATATTCATAATCGTACCCTATTTCTAAAAAAGAGGAAATATTTGGAATCAAGTCTCCTCTTGCTGTTATTTCAGATCACTTGAAATCATAGTAGCAAGTTATAGTCTCTCCTCCATCAAGACCAGAGGTCTTGGGTATATATATATATATATATATATATATATATATATATATATATATATATATATATCAAATTTTAGTCATTTAATAAATTTAAAAATTTATGACATGAAATGGTTAAATTTCAAATCAAAAGATTTTTATTATTCTATGTAAGACAAAGAATACATTTGAAATATAACTCCTTATCCTATAGGATTTCGATGTCTACCATCTCTTCAGAGGAGAAAATATTAACAAATAGTTATAATGGTTTACACCTTATTTGCTAAAGTCATATAAAGAAAATATTATTCTGAAGTATTTATATATATAATTCTTATAAAGCTGAATGTGTGTGTGTGTGTGTGTGTGTGTGTGTGTGTGTGTGTGTGTGTGTGTGTGTGTGTGTGTGTGGTCACGAATAGGCTCCTATATGTTTGACTATTTTAAAAAACTGATTACATATAATGATAGAAAATGTATCGAGACACAGGAATGGGTATGTTTGATCTTGCAGAACGGTGGTTCATTAAAATTGTGGGGTCTGCATACGCGCCTGGTCCACAAAGTATGGAAATAAAAAATGTAAAATTTAAAAAAAAACGTTTACAAGTGTTTTTGATATAGATGTACATAAGAATACTTTGATAAGTATGTTTTAACTTAAATAGGGATGGTATAATAAAATTGTGGGGTCTGCGTTCACGCCTGGCCCCCATAGAATGGAAATAAGCACAAACTTTAATAAAGACTTTTCATATCTATCTGCGTAAGTATACTTTGATAATTATGTTTCAGTTTGAAGAAATATGGTACAATAAAATTATGGGGTATTCGTTCGCATCTGACCTCCATAGAATGGAAATATGTCACAAAGTTTAACATGGGTTTTTTAATATATATCCACAGAATATTGTGATAAGTGTTTCAGTGTGAACAGGTATGGTATAATAAATTATGGGAGTTGTCTATTTGTCAAGCACGCACCGAAAATTAAATTATACAACAAGAAAGTAATCAGTTTTCGTTTCAGTTTTGTTTCTTCGTAAACAAACATTATTTATTCCAGGGACGATAGAAATATATCAGAAATAGAAATTGACATGAATTATAAAATGTAAACACATAAAAATATCAAGACGGCTGATTATTAGTAACATGTTATACATGATAGAATATTTCGACTTGTAAAAAATAAAAATATAGAATAAATGTATAAATATTTGACTTTTGAGAACTTTACCAAGCTTCTCCGACAATTTTGGGTCTAAACACTTGAAATTTTAGATATAGGTTCCTTGGACATGGATCTAATTTAATAACTTGATTTGAGCCCAAAACAATAAATTTCAAGGGGTCATAATAGGGGTCAAAGTTAAAAAAATTGACCGCTTTTTTTTCTTTTTTTTTTTTTGCTCAACATATACCTCCAAATACCCGGGCAACGCCGGGCACCCATGCTAGTATATATATATATATATATATATATATATATATATATATATATATATATATATATATATATATATATAAGCGAGATAAGATACTGATAAAATTCAGATGAAAATCCTGATAGATATTACTTGAAGTAATACTTTCAAGGTGATCCTAGCCAAAAAGGAAAAGCTCAATATTTAAGAATAGAGCAATATATAAGTTTTGTGGTTTAATTTTAAATTCTGAAAAAAAACTATTATTTTAAAATAACCCTTTCTATATATTCCTTTTGTCAAACAATAAATTCTTAAATCGAATATATGCCTCTATATGTTGTTTTTTAAAATAACCCTTTCTATATATTCCTTTTGTCAAACAATAAATTCTTAAATCGAATATATGCCTCTATATGTTGTTTTTTCAGAATTTAAAATTAAACCACGAAACTTATATATATATATATATATATATATATATATATATATATATATATATATATATATATATATATATATATATATATATATATACTATTAGTTTTAACTATATCAAAGTATAAATTATTCCACTTAATAAAAATACATGAGTATTGAGAGTGCTTACTCGTATGGTCATATTAAAAAAAGCGACAAAAAGAACTATTACATATACGATAACTTGTTAGTTGTTGATTGACTTCTCAACATAATAAGTGCCCTTAAGACAACATCAAAGTTGGTCTAGGTTGACTAATTGCTATCCATGTAACATCTGGTCAGTATAAACGAGCCGGCAACGAAGATTAGTTATTTTAGCTCGAAGAACAATGAAGAATGGTTTATTTTTACCGTCTGATTAAATGAAGAGTTCTTCAGTTTTATGGAAAACTATTGATTTGAAATGAGCAGACATGGCAGGCAGTGGAGAATGCCACTGACAAGATTTGAAATAGACTAAGTTAGTCTCAATTACTTTTCTATAGTCAGTCGTAAAAAAAAATAAAAACTTTTTTAAAAAAACACCTACTGAATAAGGCTACAGTAACACACACACACACACACACACACACACACACACACACACACACACACACACACACACACATATGCTCATACAGAAAAATGAAAAAGGAAAATCCAAAATTAGTTATATATTCATCAGCGTTTCATTTCTATTTTTTTTTTTTTACAAGGGAGTCATCATTTATCAAGGTCTGAAAGCAACTCGGGGATTAGGCTTAATGAGTACACAGTAGTCACTGGCACAATGTTCGTGGTGGAAATTGGGTAGAATTTGATTATTTAAGGGGACAGTTCAATAAGAACTTGTTTACATTGGACTTGAAGGCAACTATGTTGTAGGCAGCTAGAAAATAGCCCAGCAGAACAGAGTTCCACAGCTGGACAGTTCTAGGAAATAATTTTTGTTCATGGAATTTGCATTTAGATTTAGGCACAGATAGAGAGGGGAGGAAATGTTTGATAATGGTTGTAAATAGACGAGTGATTTTTGTGAAAGTTAGGCAAGACTTCTTCAAGATGATTGGTTAGAAGAAACAAAATACAAGTACAATATTTTAAATTTGTGCGTTTTTTAATGTGAAAAGGGTGTTTTGGTTCTTTTTTTTTTTTCTTTGCATGCGATATAATTGTTAGAATTCAAAACATGGAATGTCTTGAATTGAAAACCATCTTTCATTTCAGAAGAATTTCCGATGGGTTGCTATTCTGTACAAGTCCTGGAGATGAAGAATTTTTGGTGGGTAGCTGTTCTGTATAAGTCTTGAACTTTAAAATTTTGCAAGCAAAAAGCAAGAGATCTTTCTCGTGTTGACATGAAAAAATTGTGCGAGAATGCTAAAAGATTCAATATTTTTATGGAGCAATTCTGGTTTCTGATTGGTTGCTATCAGTATGTGGCTCCATTTGATTGGTCAGTTCCTGTGGCCAGTGTCTATAATTTACTTGATTATACCCTAGTATACATAAAAGAAAATTGCAACAGAATGAATGACTTTTTTCAGAACGTTTGCTGAGGACTGAGTTTTTCCAATATGCATATGTGCACATTTTAAATTGGTGAGAAACAATGGACAGGACATGCTTTATTGGTATTATGTAATGTATCTACAGTGTAATTATTCCGGCTTTGTATTCATATGACATCCAGATAAAAAAATATTGATGCAGCTCTTCTGTTGTCACTTGAATGCAAGCATGGGATTCATAAACAAGGATATATGATGCTGGTGATCACCTGATCGAACAGGTGCACTAATAAATGGAGGATGAAGATGGACAGAGTTTGCTTCGATGAAAACCATCGTTTCTTGTGCCTTTGTAATAATCAAGAAAAACACACTGGCATAATTAGCAAAAATGTATTAACAAAAGTTTGTTATAAAAGTACATGTTATGATCTGGTGGAACCAGCTACACAATGAGGTCGTAAACCAGCCCACACTACAGGGCTTCAAGGCGGCCTTGGACAAACGCTGATCGAACCTCCACTTCTTGTTACAGCTGTGACGTCTCTCACGTGATCGTCTTCTCTAACATACTCTCCTCCTTTTTATAGTCTTTTTCCTTACAGTGACGTCAGTTCACATTTTGTATGCATTTGCATATGCGTGTCCATGTAGCCAGCTGGAAAGCAATCTTGCAATATAGTTCCATGGGCGGGCAATTCTAGGAAAGAAACTTTGTTTATGGAATTTGCGTTTAGATTTAGACATAGATAGAGAGGAAATTGCTGATAGTGGTTGTAGCTTGACGAGAGTTTGTTGTGAATGTTCTGCAAGGGGAGGGGCATAGATTGAAGTTCAGTCGAGCACCTGTTATGAAAATAATAATTTAGCAGAGACAGACCCACAACGTTTCTTCTGTGAGAAAGGGGTTGTAAGGAGAATAGGACATCAGCCACTAGATTTCGAAACCGGTTTTGAATCCTGTCAAGACAGGAAATAATGCTCTGAGCAGCTCTGAGCAAACCAGGTGTGCCAGCAATACTCCATTCTGATTGATGCTAATAAAACCTGAGCCAACAACAGACGATATGACAACTTCATAAATGTATTCAAATATGCAACCAAAAAAGATGTCTCTTGTTTATAATACACCAGCAGGGTGACTCAACGTTACCCGGGATTGAATGATGATCAATAAATGTTTCACAGTGTTTTGCTTGTAAGTAAATTACTGAATGTTTCATTTTTATTGTGATCGAAATCAGTGAAATCGCCCATTTCTCAATCAAATCCATTGATTGCCTGCTCAAGTTGGGAACCCATCGCGCTTCACATGCCTCTTGCAGTGATTTAGTCCACACTACATTGTAGTTTACATTGCACTGTAGAGAACCTACTGTTGATTTTATAAAATTATTTTTTTCATATATAATGGTTTGAATTAAAGTTAAAAATGCAAAAGTCAAGTATCATGCTTAAATTGTGCTCTAAACAGAAACATTCATTTTGAACGTGTCCCTATTATATCAAAGAACCTACTATTGAGCTTTTATGCCTGGCCTTACTGGTTGTGTAGTGATAATGGCTTGGATTATAAATGCAAAAGTCAAATATCATGGCAAAATTGTACTTTAAACAGAAATATTCATTTCGAACACGTCCCTGTCATATAAAAGAACCTGCTGTTAATTTTATATGTCGCGACTTTTGCCTTCTGAAATGCACTTGTGGTGTTAGGCTGTGTAACTTTAATCAAAATCGTCTGTTTCTTCTTTCATCGGATTATTTATCGATACTTATCAAAGACATTCCGATACAAAAGCTATCTAAGAACACTGCCAGGCATATAAAGTACCTTCAAGTGAAATTTCATAAAAATCGAACCAGAAGTTTTCGAGTCCATAAGGAACAAATTGACACACACACACACACACACACACACACACACACACACACACACACAAAGTTCCTTATAATAGTAGAGATGTTTTTGTCAACTGGAGTCATAGTGGAGAGGGATGCGTCTTGGAAGAACAGATTTAATCCCCTCTGAGAGGTGGAGAATACTCAATAGATACATACAAGAATTTCCTGCTATTACAACTAAATCTTTTTTAATGCTATTTATAACTTGATTCAACCCGATAAAACGGAAGATCACAGCAAAAACGGATTAAATGGATTCAATTTAATAAGGTTTGTACATCGTATTAATCTCCCCAGATTACTCCATCTCACCGACAAAATTGACAGCGATAAATGGACGGTGTAAATAATACTGATTGAAAGTGGGTCAAAATGTTCATCAACATTTATTGTGTTGTAACACACACACACACACACACACACACACACACACACACACACATATATATATATATATATATATATATATATATATATATATAAACAGAAACATCTAAGGTGAACCCATATAATTTGGCACGTTAAGTGATAAAATTATTTTTTTAAAACTTAATCATTAGGTACCTCCAACGCGAGACACAGATTTAATCCCCATCCCCACATGTAACACGAAGTAACTGTAATTTAATTTAATATGACTGTATCATTTAAAAGAAGCTAAACTTGTAACATTTAAAAAAAAAAAAAAAAAAATTTACAGTGTCCGGCATATTCCTCGAGACATTTCATTTTTGCATTACTTCCCTTGTTTTATAGACGGTGATAGATGAGTTGGCGTCCCCGATGAAACATCTTCCAACGGATATGTGTTATCCCGTATATAATAAAAACGTTGCAGTTTTTTCCCTCTGACCAAAATACCGTAGGTTTGCAAGAACAGATGCCACATACAAATTTATTATGTCTGGACTATTAGCCACTACCTTTTGTAACTTAAGAACTAAATTTCAGCAACATTTAGTCGTTATAATAATATCTTACATTTAATTCTGGGAGCGCCATCATCACTATCGCAATCACCTTCAGACAAAGTAGTTCCCAGTTTTTCTCCTAATTACAAAGTCCTCTCACCGTCCCCAATCGTATAAAAGTATACGCAGAGTACTTATATTGTCACTGAATCGTAAACCCATAGACATAGTATTTAATATGTCGTGTATAACGCTAAGTAAGTGTTCAACAACCACCTGTTCTAGTTGGTGTCAGTTTATAAATATAATACTTAATTTGCATATCACTACATCTCCCAATAACGGAGGGACTTTATGCCGCGAGTACTTCTTTTACTTTTTCTCATGCCCTCCTGAACATCTTCCTTTATCTCTCTCCTTTTCCTTGGAGATCTGGATCTATCACGTCTTTCCTTATAATTGTAATGTTCCTCCTGCATATTCTGCTCTTCCTCTTCTGCCTTGTCCCATTCTACTTCTTCCTCTTCTACCTCGCCCCTCTCTACTTCTTTCTCCGTAGGCTCATTCTGCAGTAACTCTTCTGTTATGCCAATAATGGGCAGCTCTGAAGACATTTCCTCATCCGATTGTTCTCCTTGGGATCTTATTTGGTCCGCATGAGCTAGAACAATGTTCCCATTTTCTTTATTTAATATTGCAGTATCATGTTCTTTCTGCATAATAAATTCTGCTGTCTCGGCTTCCATATTCCTATTTTTTTGTACCACATCTTTTGATTTGTGGCATATGACATAGTGAAAAGGGACCTTAATTTTCTGCCCATTAAGGCAGATGAACTTTCTGGCCTGCCTGCATGTGGAAGTGTTCTATAACTTAGTAGGAAAGCATCGATTTTCTCCTTCTGTTGCATGTATGCTTTCATGACCTCTTTACCGTTTGAACTATCCTTTCCGCTATCCCATTACTTTGAGGGTGGTAGGGAGGGGTCTTGTAAGGTCTGCATCCAGTTTTTCTTAACCATTCATGTAAATCAGCATCCACAAATTCTGGCGAGTTATCCATCACCAATGTTCTCGGTATCTCATTTCTCAAAAATATTACTCTTAATATTTGTTTTACTTTTTTTATCATGTACTCTTACCACTCCAGGCCAACCTAAATATGCATCTACTAATATTAATAATAGTCCTATCTCATTGACACAGGCATGATCTATGTGTACTCTGCTCCACAGTTCTGCTTTTCAGGCCACACATGTATTTTCTTTTGCTTGAAATTCCTGAATTCTGTGCATTTTATGCATTTTACATCGTCCTCTACGTCTCTTGAGTACTCCGGTCACCATGCTTCCAATTTTTTGTGTAGCTGCTACTCCACAATGTACGTCATCATGTACACTTTTTATAAGTGATGAAAGTTTTTAGCAGACATACGAACACACAAACATACAAATGCACAGACACACAAACAAACTGACGATTAAGATTTATATAGACTAGCAGGTTACCCAGCGTTGCCCGGATTCAGAAATAATAAATAAAGAAATGAAGTTTCGTTTAGACACACCTGCTATACTAAAGATATTGAGCAATTTTTCATTACTATATGTCACTTCCATCGTGGGCAAGACCGATACATATTTTTTTGTAAATTTTGCGATAGTTTTACTCCTACTCGTATCCGAGTATATGGAGGGGATTTGTTAACGGTACTTTCATGTAACAACTTCAAAAGATACAGTAAAATTTTGATCTAACATGAAACTCTTACTTTAAAAAACAGATAAAAACACAAGAATTTAAATGCAAAAGTAGTTTCTTAACCAAAATAAACATATAACGGAATCCCAGGTGATGCCAGGACCTCGTTCAGATAAATGAGGATGAGAGAGGATGCGGTATGATTAGGGGGGTTATGCTGACACTTGGTCAAAGAAAGACAGATGTCCATGAAATTCTGTCCATCAGAAAAATAATATCTGTTTCAATGAAAGGAAAATATAAACCTGATAATGGGATTCTTTGGAACAAGAGATTGCTTTTCTAGTTGGGTTTGGTAAATTTTTTTTATTTTTAAATAATTGATTGAGGGAGACAAGTACAATAACTTGGATTCAAAATGTCTGCTCTTGTGTCTGGAAAATATTGTCATAAAGTCACCTGTTATATTTAAGTGCTAGAACACCAAGTAAGTGATGGGAATTGAACACCGGAAGATAATACAATTTCTTTGAAGGAAAAGAAATTTGAGTTGAAGAGAAAGAAAGAAAAGGGGAAAAAGAGAATTAAGGAGAGATATGGTTATGAAAGAGAAAGAAAAGATTCACAAGAAAAGAGAAAAGAAAAAGAATATAAAATAATGGGAAAGAGAAAGAAGAGATTCAGAGGAAAAAACAAAGAAGTAATCTTCAAATAACAGAGGGGAAAGAAGCCAATTTAATAAAAACGATTGTGTTTTTAGAGATAGGAGTCTTTTAGCTGACTGGCGTTACCGCTCTGAGCCTTGGCCCTGAGGGCCAAATACCCCCAGAAAAGCTGTTGAAAAGATCTTATTCCTAGCTTGGAAATTGTCTAAACGAACTTAAGTTGTACAACCTGAATCACAAAGCCGTTAAGAACCCAAAAAACTCAACTTTAAACAAGTGTACCCTGCATATGTTAAGACTATTTTATGAATAATTAATTTGTTTTGTTTATACGAAAATGACCCCGACTTTTTCTTTATTTCTCAATTGCCGACCTAGATGAAGATGCAGGTCATTTTAGATATGCCCTGATGCCAGACGATGGAAGATACAAACCAGATTCAGCACAAAGTCAAAGCGACGGCGACAGTAGACAGTGCTGCCAGACAGATTTAGTTTCATGCACGTTTCACGTGCCCTGAGCAGCAGAGCGGTATTTTCCAGTGACCAGTGAGAGTCTGGTCACCCCTGAGGAGTCCACCACTACACAGTTAAGAATGTAGCCCTGCTGGGTTGCATCTATGGCCTGTGAGCCGGTATTGACGAACATGACCAGAGGTATATCCCAGATATGGTCCCGTGAACCAGGATCCGATGGTTGCAGCCCAGAGGACGTGGAGGGTTATAAACGTTTTTGTTTTCCAAATGATTGCTAATTACTTATTGTGTTATTGAAAGAAAAAAAATTACCCATGCTGGGTGCGAACCTAAAAAAACAAACGCCGTGAGTGAACACGCTATCCATTAGGCTAACACTACAATGACGTTATGACGTTGCAAATTTATGTTTTTAAAATGAAGGTAGGAATGAACAAAGTTCACACACGCGTAGGTTGTAATTGTACAGAAAAAGCGTTGAAAGCAAAATTTTTATTCCCCCCCCCACTTCAAATAAAATGATATTTGAACCTCAATTTTTTTTTTCTTATTTTTAGATATTATTCATCCGGATCCCTGTTCTTTCAGTTGATAAAATATTCACAGTTTTTTTTTGCTGTTATTTCTTTTTTTTTTTTTTTTTACTTTTAGCTGGACATACAAACAAGACTAGCATGGATACCTGTCATTGCTCGGATGGATATGAAGTTCAGCTTGAACACAGCTGCTATACTAAGGATACTGAGCACTTTCATCAATACCTCCACAAAAGAATGGAATCGTCCAGACAAAGAAGAACAACCTCCCCCACCAGATATTTTGGCAGAAGGGATACGAAGAGAAATAGTTATCCTCCAGATACCTCCCTAAAAAAGAAATAAATATATGAATTAAAACAGCTTTTCTTTTAATCAAAATAGCAACGAGTGACCTTGTGACAAAAAAAAAAAAAAAAATGAGCCGTGACAGCTGGGTTCGAACCCGAAATATGAAAGAGGAAAAGAAAGGAAAATGTTACTGGCTAACAAGGCTAGCTCTCACGGACACGATGACTTATATCATGACGTTGCAAAATAACATTTTTAAACGTACTTTTATTTTGCTACACTTGTGTGACTTGCAAAAATCACGACGCGGAAAAGGAATTGACGTAATATGATTCTGCACTATGAAACAGGTGCTCTCAAGAACTGAACATTTTAATATGCTGAAGGAGATAAACAGTAATATGAACAACCTCTTGGAATTTAGAATATAGACTTTTTGTCATTTATTTGTATATACTCTATAGTTATTTTTATGCAAAATTCATCCCAAAGCAGCAAAACTAAAGCTGGCTTTCCAGGACACTATATATAAAAATCTAAGCAAATTTGGGAAAATTTTATTGATTTTAAAAATATAGGTTCTTTTTTTACCAATTGTCATAAAATTCTAACCATAGAATAGTATCATAATCTTCAAAATGCCTGCAAATTTTCATATAGTTTCGTCCCATAGAACCAAGCTATGAGCATTTCAATATTCAATTTGGCTACGAGTATATATATATATATATATATATATATATATATATATATATATATATATATATATATATATATATATGAGGGCGAAACTCGAGTCTTGGGCTTCCGGTTCTTTGACTGTCATGGCTCTTGTGGGCTGCGGCGTTGTTTGGCTGTGGAATTTATTATATATATATATATATATATATATATATATATATATATATATTATGTTTTATTGTCGCTTTGATTTTTTAGTATAATATATATCGTATATATGAAACAGGTCGATAATTATACGTATTATTTGTAATCACATTTTGCGTTTGTTTCCCATATCTTGAAGTTTTTTATTCAATAAATTTAAGATATTCGCTTTTCTAAGATCGTCCGTTTGTTCGAACGAAACTGGTCCAGCGATTTGCGTTTATTTGTTTACGCAGTTATGGATTTATGTTTACGTACACATGCGCAACCGGAAGTCGTAAACCGGATGTTGGGCTACAACATCATTACAAGGTCATTTGAGTTTTATATATATATATATATATATATATATATATATATATATATATATATATATATATATATATATAGTCTTGGAAATTTGTCAACATTATATATTATATAACTTTTAACCTCAAATCATTTGTTGGAAAACCTTTTTGCTTTTAAGTAAATTAATCTCTTGCAATCGCGGTATAAGTCTTAGGAATCATCACTTGTTTATTATGAAAAGTTGTTTCACTGATTTAAAAACAACACACACACACATATTTATACACACACATGTATTTATACAGACACATATGTGTGTGCATAAATATGTGTGTATAAATATATGTGTGCGTGTATCAATATGTGTGTTTAAATATATGTATGTGTGTGTGTGCGTGCGTGCGTGCATAGGGAGTCTCTCCTAAGAAGTTTCCCAAGCTCCAGTCAGTTTAAATAAACACCTTCCCTTTTCCTCCTAACCCTTGTCTCTAGGATTTCCTGTCACCTCCACAAAAACGCAGGCGGCAAATTAAAACGGTGTTGGCTGCTGCAAGAAAGAAACAGAAAAAAAAAAAAAAGTGGATCATATGGACTACCCCCTCCTCCTCTTCCTCTCCTTCGGACTTAACTGACATTTGCACTTCTTCAGTCATAAACAAAAAAATAAAATAAAATAAAGTTCGACTGAATTCATCAGCTGGTGGATTTAAACCATCCGATGTTAAATGACGCGTAGTCACGATTTTAACATTTAAAAAGTTTGAATATTGTTTATTTTTGTAAACTAATTTCCATTAATAATCCGCAATTAAAACAACACATACGAGGTGCCTTCATTAAGTTTCCAGAGTTTTTCGTATGGGCACTTTTATTGATTGCACACATGAAATTCTAGTTCCTTTAAAAGTAATCTCCTCCAGCTGCAATGCACTTGTTGTACCGTTCCAACAACTTCTGGAAGACCCCATGGATATCCTCTTGTGTGAGCGTGTTAATGACCGTCGTCACAGATTCTTTTATCTCCTCAATTGTCACATAACGACAGGCTTTAACGTTTTCCTTGGGCTTAGGGAATAACCAAAAGTCATAGGGAACAAGGTCTGGACTCTAGGGAGGGTGAGAAACTTTCTTGAGGACCATCTTGGTCAAATGTTCTGTGACAAGGATTGAGACAAACTTATCGCAAATTTTCCACATATGCAGTTCCTCGCGATTAATTGGGTGTACAATTCCCACACTGTGCACTTATTGTCTCTGTAGACACATAACGGTCCTCATCCATGAAATTCTTTATTTGGCCAATCAACTCTGGTGTACTGACTTCCTTACCCCTTAAACACCTCTCATCATCTCTCACGCTGCCTTCCTTGAATCTCTTATGCCACTCAAAAACTGATGCTCGATTCATGTGAGATGGTCCAAAAGCAACCTGAAGCATTGCATACGTTTCTGTGGCATTTTTTCCAAGTTTAAAACATAATTTTATTGTATATCGTTCCTCTAAAGTGTTCTTGCTGCCTATCTTGGTCAAATAGTCTCTGACAAGTATGGAGCACCTTTGGGACAAACTTACTTGTGTACAGTTCCCACACTGACATCAAACTGTGCACTAATTGTCTTTATAGACACCCAACCGTCTTTATCCATGAAATTCTTTATTTGGCCAATCAACTATGGTGTTCTGACTTCCTTACTCCTCCAACACCTCTCATCATTCCTCACAGATTCCCTGCTTTCTTTGAATCTCCAATGCCACTCAAAAGCTGATGTTCGATTCATGCAAGTTTGAAGCATTCCGTACATTTCTGTGGATTTTTTATAAGTTTAAAACAGAATTTTATTGCATATCGTTCTTCTCACGTGTTATGTCCAGACTGCATTTTTGAAATTCAATAGCTCTGGTAATCAGGCTTTAGTAGGATGTGTTCCAATTCCTGTTGTAGCTGTTAATTTGAACCTGAAATCATAAAAATTGGTCAGTCATCTCATAAGATGTATAGCAATAGCGTACTGAATTTTCAAGAATCTACGACAATTTTAAATGCCTGTACAAAAAATCTGGAAACTTATTTAAGGCTTCTCGTATTTATGAAACTATCAGGCTTTTGAAGTTACATATGGCTCAAATAAGCTGTCCTCTTTTTCCATCTCTTCTGAACATTAGCCCCATCTAATATACAAGAGTTTAACTATAAAAATAGGACTTTTGTAGTTACGCATGGTTCAAATCTATTTTTACACTAAAACTGGGTTAATCAACGTTTATTTCCCTAAGTTTTTCCTTCGTCTTTTAATCACACAAAATACATGCTAAAATCTTCTTCTTTCTTTTAACATTTTCTGGATATCCCATTTTCTTATTAGTTTGTTCAAGTTGAGGATGGGGCATCCTACCAGATACCAGACATTCACCCTCTATCTCACATATATTCCAACCGAGAAATTTTAAAACAATATTCTAACCATCCCTTTAAGTGCAATTGAATCTCTCTTGCACTTGGTTCACCAGGTATATTTGCCAGGTACTTTTTGAAATTCTTTTTCACGAGTTCAGTTGTTCCTATAATTATTGGAATGATAGAGATCTTCCTCAGTTTCTTTTTATGTTGTGTATATGACGTTGGTATTTTGTTGTCTTTCCCCTTTCAACTCCATTTAACCCAGTATCATTAGGGACACTAACTTCTACTAAGGTTGCTTCTTTCTTCTTCTTATCCCATATATATCAGGTTTATTCTTCAGTATTAGAGTGCGAGAGAGAAGTTAAATAATCAAATTCTTCCCAATCTTCACCATCATTACCAATCATCACGGTGTTGTCTCATCGCTCATCTCAAACTTTTTATCCCTCATTTATCCCTTATCCTCGACAGACATTTATGGTCTAACAAAAAAAGAGAAAGACTTTCTCAGCTTATTCGCTATGTATTTCTGGTGATTTAGCATGTATAATGTAGTATCTTTAATTCTAAACTTTTTACTTCTAATGGAATTTTCCACCACTCTAATTTGGTATGATAAAATGCCGTTTTATACATATATATTATTGTTACTGCTTAATCACGTTGACACACCAGTTCCTGTCAGATCACCGAAGTTAAGCAATGATGAGCCTGGCCAGTATCAGATGGGTGACAATTTGGGACTTCTAGGTGCTGTATGTGCTCTCTGCTTATCTCGGCATTGTTTCCAGTCGTCCTCGACTTCCCCTTTCCACTGAACTATAAGAGTGCCGATTCAGGAGAGGTGGGGTTGGGGATTGCACAACCCTTGTCACACAATTACACGCACAGCTGCCCTTCCAGGGGATATCCTGAGACTGAACAGAGGCTTTTTCTTAGTTGTTTCACTAAGATGAGGATAATGGTCCGCAATAAATAAAATTAATAAAACAATCCACGTGTGGGTGCTCAATTTACGTAAAATTCTTCATATCTTGGAAACTACTCGTTCGCTGGAATTTTAAACGTTATTTTCGTTTTCAACATCCCCCAAAACTTATAAATGTCTTAATTTTCCAAGTTTTTTTTTTCTAGTGTGGAAAGTCGATTGTCTGCCCCTTTTCTAGTCTTATATTCCTAACATTCTCAATAGGTGTCGCTAGCAGTGTATCATTCAAAAACAAGATGGTGGGAAGTTTTTCTTCGATAAAATGTCTCATAATATTTGATTTTCTTAAATAAAAAAAAACTACTTGATCGATTTACGTGATTTTGGAATATGACATTTTCATGCAGTGACAAGTACGTACATTATAAAGTTTTTTTTCAGATTTTTATAGTAAAAAAGATTACTTGACCATTTATAGACTTGCACCGACTTTTTAATCGCAATACGAAACAATATTGTCATGGATACATTTTGAAAAGTAATAAATGTTAAACTGAGAAATCTTGATATTTTGAACTTGGGGAATGATTATATTACACTACACATGCTCTGGAACCCAATAAAAAGGCATCCATTGAGCTTTTTTCATAGTTTACAAAATTTATATAAAAAAAGAAAAAAAATTTAATTTCATTTATATATATATATATATATATATATATATATATATATATATATATATATATATATATATATATATTATTATTATTATTATTATTATTATTATTATTTCGAAGAAAATGGGCGAGTTGGAATAACTGGACACATGTGCTGTCAACGTATATCTTTCTTAACAACAACCCACTTTTATGTAAATATATGCAATAAAGTTTATATAAAATATGACAGTAAGGACAAAAACAGAATGCAGCTGGCGTAATAATTCCTTATCATGCGTGGAATGGCATCTGTAGGCCACATATTTCACCAACAGTCACGCACTGTACGATGTAGACAGTGGTTCATTGTCCGTTCATAAGGTGTGACCTGATGAGAAAAACTACAAATATGTTTGAAAAAAAAAAACAGAAAAAAAGAAATTTGTGGTTGTATTTCTAAGAATTTTTACGTATAAAAATATACAATCTTGTTTTATCTAATAAAGCTTATCTATTATGTAAAGTACATGTTTGTATTATTTGGTTCATTCAGATTTCTCATCTTGGATATTATTTTCACAACATATCGGCGAATGTAACCTCCGTCCTTCTCTAGGTATATTATGTCGATTTCGACAATCTTTCTTTCAAACTCTGGATCGACAGAAAGATTTTCAAGTTTGAGGAAATATACCTGAAAAAACTTTAATCGTGGTAGCAGGTGAAAATTGTCGCCAATTTGTTTAAATCAAAACAGAAAATGACCTCCCCTTTGAACTCTCCTGTGTCTTACGATCGGTTTCATCAAATTCTATTTTTATTTTCTTTAATAAATAATTTTCTACCTTATCGATTTTCGTAATTTTTGGATATAATCATAAAAATACGAAGAATACGTAGACACCATTGTTTTCATGTGAAATTCAGTATTACGATTTCCGAAATTCCGTCCTAATAGTGTAGAAACGCCGATTTTTCTTTAATATGTCACTTTAAGTAAAACAATATTACGCACTTAATTGTCATGTCCAAAATAGTAATATATCCAAAAACTACTAAAATTCATCCAGTAGAAAGTGATTTATACTTTAAAGTAATTTTTTACAGAAAATTGAGTAAAATTGCCTTTTTCTAAAATATTATAAAATAGACGATTAAGAATTCATATACAGAGGAGAGGACAATTCGAAACGCAAAATTTAGATTGCACCACCGTTTGCATCCTGTAGTGATAGACTTCTTTTTTTTTACTAAAAACACAATAACAGTTGTTCTACTAAATGACTTTTCACAGTTGTTGGATATATTACTATTTTCGACATGACAATTAAGTACGTAATGTTGTTTTTGCGTAAAACGACATATTAACAAAAAAACAAATTGGTCTGCCGACTCTATCTTAACAAACACCATTTTTTACTGAATCATCAAAATAATTAGAATTAAGAAAAATCGATTTTTGAAAATTACCCTTTCTTAGTGTGCAATTATTTCTATTGGTTTCAAACCAAATTAAACTTAAAATGTTTATGATTGTTTTTAACCAATAGCTAAATGTTTTTTTTTTTAATATTGAAGGAGGATAGAAAGTGATAATATACTATGAACATTAAATTAGTATATAGATATTCGCTAATTTAATGTTTGTATTATGTTATCACTAGGGCTAGGGCAACTGCATATTCTTTTTATAATTTTAACTCTCGGGTATATATCAGTTAATATCGTATTTGTTTTGAGATAGAATGATGTGATTGATGTGGTTCTTGATTGATTAACTGTGCCCAACTGTGTCGGATATATACTCGAGAGTCAAAACAATGAAAAGAATATGCTGTTGTCACAGCCCTAGTTATCACCTTTTATCCTCCTTTTTAGTAAATAGGATCTCCCGATCACCGAAGACGCAACGTAAAAAAAAAAAAAAAATCAAGTAAAAAAGTGGTGTCACTTTTGGGCCGTACGTAAGACTTTAATAGACATTCTTGGTCTTCTGACTAGCATTCAAGGGTAGTATCTGTTCTGTTTAAATATGGCATAACGATAACGTGTGGTTTACGTTCGTACCAGGCGTCCATATCTTGTTATAGCCCTAGTGATAACATACTAGGAACATTAAATTAGCGTCTCTATATACTAATTTAATGTTCGTAGTATGTTACCACCTTCCATCATCCTTTTTAATAAATAGGATCTCCCGATCACTGAAGACGCAACGTAGATGATGATGATGATGATGATGATGATGATGATGATGATGATGATGATTTTTTTAATGGTGTCGTTTTTTGGGCCGTACGTGAAACTAAAATATACCTTCTTGGTCTTCTGGCTAAGATCTAAGGGTAGTATCTGTTTTGTCTAAAGATGATATAATGATATTAAAGTTTCTGTTTTCGCCAAGCGTCCATAACAATGAAAATATGTCAGACTCCTTAGGAGATAAACCGTTATAACAAGATATATTTTAAAAAAAACTAGAGTTACCTCCCTTTTCGTCTTCTCATTTCCTTTCCTTACACTTTAAATAAGGCCCTATCTCATTGGCCAAAGGTGCCGCTCATCGACCAACCTATTTATTAAGCGGGACTAGAGATTCCCTTTAAAACTCTCTCTTTCGTTCGAACCTCTGTGGAGGAAAGACTTATTATTTCATCTCTCCTCTTTCCGAACTTGAATGGGGCCGTCAAACTGAAAACGTTAAAATAAGAACTTTCTGGACTTCTTTAAAAGCCGCAAACGCAATTGTTTTGCAACCAATATTTGTATTTATTTGAAGTTAAATACACTTTTATTGTTCTCTGACTTGTATATTCGTGTTTCTTTTTTGTCTGAGTCCTAAGTGTCTGGTCGAAACACAACAATATTCTGACACTACATTAACTAGATTACTTAGATAAATACTTTTACGATTTTAACAAAAGGACTACAATAATATCGCGGGGTCTCCATTCACGCTGGGTGTCCACAGAATGACCAACAGTAATATATTACATATGAAAGATGCCGCTGTGGAATTTTCACAGGTCCTGCTAGTTAAAAAAAATAATAATATTTGCCGTTGTTGCATTTTTTTTCACCTCCTTTTTGTAATGTTAACTACAGTACAAAACACCCCGTGTTTTGTTTGTTGTTGTCGTTGTTTTGTTTTTCCGATTCATGTATACGAAAATAGAATACAAACAAACGTTGCCACGTGCACTGAGAGATTCGCAGCACATGTGCAGCTGAGACGGTAAAACGAACATAAAATATCCAGACATTGATACCTGCCAACATTGATCACCAGCCTCATCCTCAAAACTGCGAAATCTAGTTCATCACGTGACTTTTTATTCGGTGATACAGATGAAAAGGTTAAAACATGTGGATTAAGCACGCCCCCTTCCCCGTCCCAAACACACACACACACACACACACACACACACACACACACACACACACACACACACACAACTGCTTACACCTGTTGACGCAGAAGTGTCTTTCAAACTTCCCTACACACAGGCGGGATGACTCAACCTTACTCATTTTAATGCTCATTTTACTCGTGGAAGGTGGGGGTTAGCTTTCTGGAACGGGTATTGATTTTTTTTTTTTTTTTTTTTTTGTCAAACTGTTGCTTTCCTAATATTTATTTTATAAGTGAAAAAGAAACAAAATCAATTGTTTACACTTATTTTAATAACAGGAATACGAGAATCAGTTTGTCTAAGAGGGAGGAGTATAATTCTTATTTTGTACAAGGGAGACACTGTTTATTAAGGCCCGAAGGCCACTCGAAGATAAAGGTGTCAGTAGATCAGTAAGAATTGGGTAGGTTGTAATTATTTAAGGGAACGATTTAACAAGAACTTATTTATATTGGACTTGAAAAGTACCCTGGTTTAGTCAGCTGGAAAGCAACCCTGCGATATAGAGTTCTACAGGCTGGAAGTTAGAGTATAGTAAGTTCTTTCCTTATTTATTTATTTATTTATTTTATTTATTTATGTATTAATTCATTTCAAACTCAAGAGGAAATAATTTAAAAATATATGTTTTCTGAATTTTTGAGATGATGATTTGATAATCTATATTATTTGGATTATTCGCCTTACTGTTCTCATCTTGAGTGTTATTCTTGCAACATTTCGGCCGATGTAAACCCTGACCTTCTTCAGATGTATCTTGTCGAACTCGGGAATCCTTCGATCAAATTTGGAAATTTACAGGGAATTTCAAACGGAACCACGGTGGGTGGCATGTTCTCATTCCGTCAACCTTGATCGATAGAAGTTTTAAGTAATTCGCAATTGCATTTTAGTATCACCCACGCTGAGGATTGAACTTTCGACCTCCAGAAGAGTGTCACTTCCACCTGAATTTTACCATGAACTTCATATCTTACGCAAAAATATTGGTTGGAAAGAAGGAGTCAGAAGAAAGCGAAAAGAATTTTGGGATTGATTGATTGACTGTTAAAAATGACAATAATTTTTCCCGAAAAGATTTTAGGGGTGGGGGGACAATCTCTCTCTCTCTCTCTCTCTCTCTCTCTCTCTCTCTCTCTCTCTCTCTCTCTTTCTCATATATATAAATGTGTGGGTGTGTGTGATTACTTAAATTCCAGTATGTAGTTAACCTGAATAAAAACCAATAGTGCTCAATACATCTGTAGAGGTTTTTATATAAATATAATCATATAAACACAGAAGTTTACACGGATCAATCAACGTTTCAACGTGTTTTCATGTCTCGTCAGGACTCCGATTGAATCTAAAAAAAAAAAGTCTGCTGCTATGGTCTACACCCCTATCTCGTTTTTTATTTTGTTGTTGTTGTTGTTGTTGTTGTTTTTTTTTTTTTTTTTTTTTTTTTTTGTCAATTCTCATCTTCCTCCTCTCCCTTTTTTTGCGATATTCAATTTCCGATACCCCTTCTAAAATACGCCGACATAGCATAAACCCCATATTTCATGCAAACCCCTTTCCATAGCTATAACCATTTAATACATATGATTAAATAAAAATCTTCTTTCAATTAACTTACCCTAAACTGTGGAGGACAAAAGAATTTGCAAACTTATTTTGTCGCAATGTCATTATTAATTTTACTTTATTTTTTAGTTTCACCTTTTTCATCATTTGCTATTTGCTATTCTGTTTATTTTCATTACCACATTTTATTAAAAAAAAACAGAATTTAATTATTGTTAAACATGTTTCTCTTTTCAGGTGAGCCAAACATTTATGCAGGTAATCTAAATTTATTAATAATGGCTAAAGGAAAGATGTCGACAGATAGTGAAAAGAGTGAAACTGCTAAATTGCTGCAAAGAAGTCTACATTAGAAATTTCAAAAATTTTGAAGCGAGATTATCGAACTGTGAAACGTTTCGTCATTGACAGCAAAGATGGAAGAAAAAAAAGCACAAAAATGGCAGACCAAAAGTGACTTCACCATGAGATTTGAAAAAAATCAAGAGGAGTGTGCTAGCAAACCCACACAGCGCAAGCAAAGCTATTTTCGACCATGCAGGAGTGTCTAGCATCTCTAAAATGACCCGAAATCGGATTTTGAAACAAATAGCGGACCAGAGAACACCAAAAAAATGTCCTCCTTTGAGTGATATCAACTGTCAGAAGCGACTAGCATGGGCCATTAAATATTTGAAAATCAATTTTCAAAATGTTCTCTGGGCTGATGAGGCTAGAGCAATCCTCAATGGCCCCGACGGTTGAACCAAGGGATGGCTTCTTAAAGGCAATAGCCTACGCTTGCGATTCAGACAGGGAGGAGGGGATGATCATTTGGGCTGGGATTATTGGTAGTGAGATTCTTGGCCCTTTTCTTGTCCCTGAAGGTGTCAAAATAAATTCTATGAATTACTGCAAGTTTTTGGAACAGAATTTATTGCTCTGATTGAAACCATAAAATGATGCTGTCAACCAGAATCTAATTATCGAACAAGACAATGCCCCAAGCAATGCTTCTCGGTTAACAAAAGCTTGACTTTCAGCCCAGGGGATCTCTGGTGAACGTCTGATGGATTGGCCACCTCAGAGCTCGGATCTGAATCCGATAGAAAACCTCCGGTTGATTCTGAAGAGGAAGGTTTACGAAAACGGGCATCAATTCAGCAGTAAAAAGACGTTTGGGAGAGGATTAAGGAGGTATCTTGTGAAATCACACCTTAGCAAGTGCATAAATTAACATCATCTGTTGATAAGAGGCTGAAGGATTTGATTAAGAATGGAGGAAAGTGCATAAAGGGTTAAATTGTTTTAAAAATTTGTATGGTTTTCTTAATTGTTATTTGAGTAATAACTGTGGTTTTCTTGTAATATGTTATCAATATATGATACTATTATCATAATGACACAATGTTTCAAATTAAATTATGTTTAAAAATGTTATTTAATTTGGAATAAATGAGTCTTGCAAACTCTTATGGCCCATATTTCTTCCTGAATTTTTTTAAAAATCCATATTTTTCCCCAGAATATGATTAATTTGGTTTCCGTTTTTATGAATTTACTTTATATATTTGCATATCGAACAATGAGCAACATAGATATTATATAGAAAAATATTGAAGCATAAATTTATCAGTATATACGTTTTGCAAACACTTTTGACCCCCACAGTATTCTTCGCAAGTTAAATCATACATATTATACACATACAATAAACCCACTGTGGCAGATATGCTATACACCTACGTGCGTTATATATTAAAAGCTATGCCCCTCCTACATCACAATTTACTTCTCCCAGCCTCAAATAGTCTCAATATTTTATCTCACTGCACAATTATTTCGCTCCTAATGTTATTACCGCTAGACGTTGCATCTTTATTATGCTACCTAGCATCTTCTCTCCTGTTCTGATGAGAAGCATTAGGCTTTGAAATACCATGGTAGAAAGAGTTTTAACTTATCCTACACTATTAATTGACGTATCACCCTTATTGCATAAACGAATAAATCTATATACATTAGTATATATTTTAATATTGTGTTTTTTTTATTTTATTGATACTCTATATAAGGTCCAAAAGAATTTGTTGAGCTTTTCATTATCCCGATACGTTTGTCTCCTTTTATCTTTTAACTCCCCCATATATATTATATATATATATATATATATATATATATATATATATATATATATATATATATATATCAAATTATAGTGATTCAATGAAATTTTAAAAAAACCTTTATTCAAATCAATGATTTTTTATTATTTTGTAAGACAAAGATTACTTTAGAAATTTTAACTCCTTATCCTATAGGGTTTCGATGCCTACCATCTCTTCAAAGGAGAAAATATTAGCAAATAGATATAATGGTATTCACCCTATTTGTTTTTATTTAGTATTTTGTTATTATGTGCTTTAATTATCATCTCTAAATTTTCGCAACAACTGTAGGATAATTTTAAGGTATTTTTATTGAAGATTTTGTGTAAGGGGTTGGTTGCGGGAAAGTGTTTTTCAATAAGATCTAGAAATTTCTTGCCAAGTTTTGTTTTTAACTTAGATAAAAACACATATGAACCACACTTAAAAGATAACGCTACTCCAATTTACGTAAACCCCAAGTCCAATCACCCACCATCAATTATAAAACACATTCCTAACTCGATCGTAAGTAGACTCAGTAATAACTCAAGCGATGAAAATGCATTTAACAGGTCAACCAATATCTACGAAACAGCCCTAAAATATAGTGGATACAAAAATATCGATATCAAATATAAGCAATAAAACACCAATAACTATAATAAAATTAAAAATAGAAGAAAAAGAACTATAATTTGGTATACGGCCCAATACAATCAAATGTTAAAAACAAAACTTGGCAAGAAATTTCTAGATCTTATTGAAAAACACTTTCCCACAACCAACCCCTTACACAAAATCTTCAATAAAAATACCTTAAAGTTATCCTACAGTTGTTGCGAAAATTTAGAGATGATAATTAAAGCACATAATAACAAAATACTAAATAAAAACAATGTAAACAACAACAAAATAAACAATAAAAAAGTAGACACCATGACAAAAATAAAACTAACATTAGCAGAAATAATAATAATAATAATAATAATAATAACAATAATAACAATAATAATAATAATAATAATAATAACAAACAAGCCCCAGACAAGAACAATCATACCATAAATAAAAATACTAATAACGAACAAGATAAATGCAACTGTAGACACTGCACACTTTGCCCAGTTCAAAATAAATGTCTAACAAAAAGCGTAGTTTATCAGGCAACAATATTTGCGAAAGAAAACCCGAATAACAAGAAATATTATGTACGCATGACTTCCTTAGATTTCAAAACCCGATACTACGACCACAAAAGTACATTCAACAATAAAAAACACCGTATAAAAACAGCACTAACGAATAAATACTGGGAACTCAAAGAAAGCGGACATTTGCCGGTAGTCGAATGGAAAATAATAAGACAAGCTACCATGTGTAGGCATTTAGACGACCCATGCAAATTATGCCTTAATGAGAAATTTGCTATCCTGTACTTTAAAGAACCCCAAAATCTATTAAACTGTAGAAGAGAAATAGCAAATAACTGTGTTCACAAAATAAAACTTACTCTAGAATAGTGATACAAAATAGTTTTAAAACTAACAAAAACAATACAAAATAAACAAATAAATAAATTAAATAAACATGAATATACATAAACGATCACACATATGTATGTATGTATATATATATATATATATATATATATATATATGTATATATATGTGCATATATGTGTGTATACATATGTATATTTATATATATATATATATATAAAAAGAAAATGTCTGCCTTAAACCACTAAACTAGTTTTAAAACAGATCCTTTGTTCGATAAAATGCATGCCCATTGGCTGATAGGAAGGGGCGCGGTGGATACTAGAAAGCTGATTGGCTAACTAAAATCCTCAAGAGAAGAGGACCATATAAAAGCGATAAACAACCACAGAATTCGCGCATAAGCCTGACAAATCCTAGAGTGAATGAAACGCAGAATATTCAGTGTAGCTTAATCGCCATATATATATTATAAATTACTTACTAGCTCTACCTACGTATTGAGCACTTTTGAAGTAAATACTTAAAGTTTACGCATAAATCTATACTTTCGTATATTAATTTTATGTGAGTAAATGAAGTATATATATATATATATATATATATATATATATATATATATATATATATATATATATAGTTGAACCCCCAGATACGGTGGCTCTAGGATACAGGTTTTTTTTTCAGGTTACAATGAGGAATACGATGTTTTTCCGGCTCCTGGTTATAGTATTTGCCCCGCCTTACGATATTATTTATAATGTTATTTGATTATATACGTGTATTATATACTGTACTGTGTTTTGTTACTAATTTTTAACTACTGTATATATATATATATATGAAGAAGACTTCCAGAGTGCGGATGAAACAATATCCCTCCTCTCCAAGCAGGCTTGCGGCCAATCCGATCGGAACTAAAAAGTATCAAAGTATCAGAAGCGCATGAGTGACTTGATGATCGAAATGATATTTTTATTATTAAAAGCCGCAAATGATATTAGAAAAATATTTCTACGAGTACTTGTTGACACAGATATGCTAGTAACCCCCCCCCCCCGCAACCCAAGGATTTTGAAAATGACTCAACCGTTCTTTTGAAAGAACGCCCATCATTCAGGGAAGTGGGGAAGAGGGCAGAGGTGAATCGATTTTTGTCAAATGAACTGATTAGTTCGTACATTTCGGATTTAAACTCTGGAGAAAAAAAACACATTTTCAAAACTTATTTTTTTATAAGAGAGAAAGAGAGAGGGGGAGGGGGATAAAATGGTGTCTTTAGAATTCTTTTGACGTCTATGTTTTGCGTTTTACTTAAAACGAACTAATTTAAAACCGGCGAATCCCATTCCCTCGTGTTCCTGGGAGGGGGGGGGGGGTATTGAAATCCATAAACCACAAGCTATTCCCGAACTTTTACATTTCTGTAATTATTGTTATCACATGTATGCCGTCTTAATTTCAATGAAGGCTGAGGGTGACATTCCGTACAAACATTTTTGATATTTAAATCAAGTTAAACCTTAACCTAAACTATTTTGTTTCAGAATTTTTTTAGATGAGAATGGATAATTTGTATTATTTGGATTCTTTGGATTACCATTCTCATCTTTGATGTTACTTTCACAACGCTTCTGTCGATGTAACCTCCGACCTTTTTCAGGTGTATCTTGTCGAACTCTGGAATTTTTCTGTCGGAATCCGTCGGCCATCTGCGCACAATTTCGAACAGAACCTTTTATTTAATCCACGGACATAGCATGACTAGATCAAAATTTTAAGTAATTCCCAATTGTATTTTGCGTGTCGTCCGCACTGAGGATAACATCCCCCATCCAGAGTGTAATTTACAATTGAATGATGCCAAGTACTTTATCCATGACGCCACACGTCATTACTAGCCTCATGGAGTAAATAAAGAGTTTCATTCAAAATTCTGTGCAAATTCACAAGTTCAATAGAAAAATTCCCGCGTTTAGATACACCTGAACAAGGTCGGAGGTTATGTCCACCAAAACGTTATGAAAATAACACTCAAGATGAGAACGGTAGCCTGAAGAGTCCAAATAATACGAATAATCAATCCTTATCTCAAAAATTCATAAATGTATTCTCATTTTTTTTTTTTTTTTTTTTTTTTTTTTTTTTCATAATGGTTCGGTTGTTGTAAGCAACAAAGTTTACTCTTCGGTTTCACAAATGAAAATGTTCAAACTCGTTTCTGCGCATATGGCTCCACGCATTTACTCATCTGAATTAAAAAAAAAATGAATAAAAAAATTTTTAAGCGAATGAAACGCATTTCTCCGAATTAATCAAATTTGCCGTTTTCATCCACCCCGAATGCATGAAAAGAAAAAGCTAGATTTTTCTTCAATATAGTTTGAGTTAAATTCTATGACACATCTGTTTTATGCCAGATTTACTCGCCTCTTTATCGAGCATTGGAAAAAAGTTTCTCAACACACACACACACACACACACACACACACACACACACACACACACACACACACACACTGACACTAACGCACACATATACTCACAACCTATTAACTCTTTCACACTGTCGTCTGCTAATTAAAAACAAAAATATAAACTTATTAAGTTTAATACATTTTAATAATCCTAACTTTTTTTCGATGAACATTCTTTCTACAATGAAAACAAATGAACACTGACCCTTATTAATAACTTTCAATCAAATGTAATTGGCATAATTGAGTGATTAGGTTTTCATTACGATTTTTTCAGACCCGTGGATAATTCACGGCCCTTAAATTATCGACTCAGTCTTCCTAAATATCTTAGCTAATGAACACCCCCTCCTTAATTCTAAAGACACGACCGGAAGTAGATAAATGACAATTTTCTTTTTGTAATGACTTGTTTTCTCTGCGCATTTCATATTCTTGATTAGAACTAACAAAAACAACTCGACTAGCCAACCCGTTAGCAGGAGGAAATATTTGTTTTTTTGCTTTACTTGGGAGTCACCATTTATTAAGACCCAAAGGCAACTCGAAGATAATAATTAATTAATGTAAGGTGGTAGTGTAATAATCGTTAATGATGTAAATTTAGTAGAATTAGGATTATTTAAGAAGGATCGACAAGAACTTGTTTATATTGGATTCGAAGGCTACCATGTTGTATTCAACCGGGAAGCAGGTCAGCGGAACAGTGTTCCACAGGTGGGCAGTTCTGAGAAAGAAGCTTTGTTCGTGGAATCTGTGTTTAGATTTCGGCACAGTTAGATGCTCTTTCTTGTGGAATAAATATATAATTTAAAAAAGAGAAAAAGGTACATTGAAATTGTTTAAACTTTTTATCCGGTTCAAGTACACAGTAATGGTGCGATCAAAAATACTCGTTTTCTTTTGTATTTGGGATCACAAAACGGCCATATTGTTTGTTGTTTTTTGTTTTGTTTTTTGTATCAGTCGAACTACTATTTTAATCTTGGTTGTTATATTAACAATGTTTCGGCCGATGTAATTCCCAACCCTCATGATGTGCATCTTTTCGAATTTGGGAACCTTCTACTAAACTCTGAACCTGTACAGAATTTCATATACTTATTAGACACACTCCGTCTGGCCAGAGCACTCCATTAGGTGATTACTGAGGCGCCAAGAATTGGGAGTGCTACAAATTCCGGACAAATTTGCATAAAATGAAAAAAAATGAAGTGAAAATTGTGGTGGAGAGCTAGAGAAGGATGTTACTAAGGAAACTCACCAGACGGGGGTGTGGGTAATTAGGTGGTAGCGATGACAATAAATATCTAAACAGATGAATTATTCGGACTACTATTCTCATCCTGGTTGTAAATTTCACAATATTTACAATGCTGATAACCGAAAGTATTCAATTCTTATTATATATAAAACAACAACGTCTGTCTGTTTGTCTATGCATCAGTTTTTGATGATTTATTTTTCAATAAAACCAACAGCTTATTTGGAATCAGGAGGTTCTTTTGGATGTTTTAACCTAGGCTTTTATTTTTTTGTTTTGTTTTTTTGCCGCTTATACAGAATTGGGACGAGATTTTGTAGTAGCTCCAATCTTTGCGCCCCCCCCACCTCTTGCCAAACATTCATGAGAAACACTCGTTTGGCTGAAAACATTATCAATAATTTCACCCACTCTTTATCTGTGCCTAAACCTAATCGTGTATTCCATGAACAAAGCTTCTTTCTTAGAACTGAACACCTGTGGATCTCTCTTCCGTTTACCTGCTTTCCAGCTGAGTACAATATGGCCTTCTTCAAGTCCAATGTGAACAAATTCTTGATGAGCCGTTCCCCTTAAGTAATCCAATTTTACCAAATTTACACTTCCAACGATTACTATGATATTCTCCTTTTGGCCACTGTACACTTTTTAACCCTTATCCTCGACTGGCCTCTGTGCCTTGATAAGTGGGGATACCATTCTATAGAAAATTGCGTTTTAAGATAAAAAAAATGGTTTCAAGTGATTTTTTTGTCAATTCTAATAAGTCACAATGGTAGCTTCCAAATTATGCAGTCGAAATTACTGAATTATTAAATAAAAACAACTTTAATCGTGGTAGCAGGTGAAAAGTTGCGGCCATCTTGTTTAAATCGAAACGGAAAATTTCTTCCCTTTTGAACTCTCCCATGTCTTACGATCATTTTCATCAAATTCTATTTTTATTTTCTTTAATAAATAATTTTCCCTCTTATCGATTTTCATAATTTTTTAATATAATCATTTTAAAAATACGAAGAATACGTAGATACCATTGTTTTCATGTAAAATTCAGTTTTACGATTTCCGAAATTTTGTTCCAATAGTGTAGAAGTGCCATTTTTTTTTTAAATTTAATCCTTTGCAAAACATGAAACGATCTTGCTATCTTGCTTCAATTATGTAGGGAAAGGTGGGGGTAGAAACTTATACAGAAAAGGATGCAGTAGATCAGCATCTGTTCAAACTCATTTTAAATTAAATAAAATACGCATCAAGTGCGCTTGAAAGCCAAATCACAACGTAATATTAGGAAAATAAACAAATATTTTACTTGTTTGAAATTTATAACATAAATATATTTCAGAGGTATCCTCCATCTTCAGTGTGTTGTTTCTGTTTTTTTTATTATTTTCTTTTTCCTTGCCATGTTGTATATTTGGAGAAAGAAGTCTGTAAAGAGCCGCGCGTTGTTTCTAGCGGTTATATTTTGAAATGTTTCTCCAAATTTACAACATGGCAAGGAAGAAGAAAAGAAAAAAAAAGAAACAACACACTTAAGATGGAGTATACCTCTGAAATATATTTGTTATAAATTTCAAACAAGTAAAATATTTGTTTATTTTCCTAATACTACGTTGTGATTTGGCTTTCAAGCGCACTTGATGCGTATTTTATTTTATTCAAATTAAAACAACGTTTCTATATGAACTTTCATCCTTTGACGCCATTTTAAATTGTTGCGTTGTTAGTAGATTTATCACTTCACTTGTTTATTCAAAGGTCCAGGGATCCTGATTGAGAAAGCGTCCCTCTTCCGCTTTAATCATCATCGGCAGTGAAATAGTTTCTGGTAGTGTCTGCGTAGACCTCTTTCTGATGCAGGAGTGAATAATAGGTCTTGAGATGTGGTTTGAAATGCATTCGTTTGCATATGTTTCAGAAAAGACGTTATAAAAAGACAGAGATTATTAGAGAGACATGGGTTCGCGTGTTTGGTATCGAAGAGAACACGTCGGAATTTAAGAAGTCATGCGAATGCTCTCTATCGTTTATTATTATTATTATTATTATTATTATTATTGTTATTATTATTATTATTATTATTATTATTATTGTTATTGTTATTGTTATTATTATTATTATTATTGTTATTATTATTGTTATTATTATTATTGTTATTATTATTATTATTATTGTTATTATTATTGTTATTATTATTATTGTTATTATTATTGTTATTATTATTATTATTACGATTATGAGATTACACGAGGTAGGAATGCTTTTTTTTAAATTAATTAAAACTTGTTTGCATATTATAGTATCATTTTCAGAACAAGCTGTTATTTTTTATAGCATATACGAAATGAAAAGTTTTAATTGGTAACTAACACTGATATGGATGAGTTATTTGTTTTTGATCAATGGCAAGAGTCATTTGATAATTAGCAGAGTTACAAGTTTTATTGATTGGTCTTTGTAGTAAATGTCAACAAATTGAAAATTTTTTGTCATCTAACTATAATGTGATCGTTTTCATGTTCAACGTAAACAAATTTTTTTACGCCTTCTCTCAAATAATCATATTTTGCCAAATTCCACTTTCATTACCAATCATCACAGTGTTGTCTCACGGATCACTTGACACTCATCAGTCCTTATCCTCGAGTAGTCTTTAGACCTTGATAAGTGGTGACACCTAGTAAAAAAAAAATTAGCGAAATTGTCATTTCTCCGATTTCTCTTTCTTGTTGAGCGATAACAAATCATTTTGAATCATTTGAATTTGTTTCCTGATATTTTATTCTCATCAGAATCCACCAGGCAAACCCGGGTAGCTCCACTAGTATATAATATGTGTATTTGGTCGAAGATGTTATTTGTTGAAATCTTTCTCTATCTTATGTCAGTGTTATTTTTGTTTTTTATTTTTTTTATTTTTTTTTTTTTTTTTGTCAAAAATGTTAAACTATTTGAAATAATCGTTATGGTATAGTTGGCAAATTTTTTAGATAATTTATTGATAATTTGTATTATTTAACCTATTTTTCTCCCCTCAGGTGTCATTTTCATAATGTTTCACAAAAGAAGGTCAGAGATTCAGGGGGATCTCCTCGAACTTGGTAATTTCTATGTCAAACTTGGAAATTATCACTCAGAAGTAATTTGAAATTGTATTCTTAGTATGGTC
Source organism: Euprymna scolopes (assembly GCF_053919585.1). NCBI lineage: Eukaryota > Metazoa > Mollusca > Cephalopoda > Sepiida > Sepiolidae > Euprymna > Euprymna scolopes. The sequence continues at coordinate 170,748,014 of NC_136485.1, read as the reverse complement.
CTATACTGAAGATTCAGTCTCCAGAAGACCCTCATTTAGAAACGACTAGCGGAGGTTCCGGCGTTGCCCGGATGTTTGAAAAAAAAACGTGTTAGTAGGCAGGGAGACTCGAACCCAAACATGTGACGTGAGGGTGAAAAGAAAGTGAAAGAAAACGTGACATTTTACCGCTACACCACGACGGGAGCGGATATGTAAATTGTTGAAATTTAGTAGTATCAACCATACGGCAGAAAGCTGAAAGCTAAACTGGCCTACAGCTTTCTGCTGTATTTGCTTCACCATGATGTTGGGGAAAACCAGTTCTTCCACCCCCCAAGAGGGGGAGCTCTGGCAGTGTCTTAATGAAGGCCAGCGAATCGTTTTGTTTTGATTCAGTTTTGATTTATTTATACGAGAAAGACAAACAAACCATGGAAACCAGGGTTTTTTTTAACTCGCTCAAAATAAATGTAGAGTGAACCTCCGTTCGCAAATCGTAGATATTATAATCTAAGAAGTATATAAAAAGTTCTCCAAAATAGTGCCCCCCCCGAGAACCCCTTGCCCTTCCCCAAAGCCTTTGCTCGATATACAAAGACGCGCGCGGCCGTTTGGCTTTATATATATATATATATATATTTAATTATTATAGTAAAAAAATAATTATATATATATATATATATATATATATATATATATATATATATATATATATATATAGAGAGAGAGAGAGAGAGAGAGAGAGAGAGAGAGAGAGAGAGATTATTACTTAGCACTTATATTCCTTGCACCATGGACATTTGCGGAATAAAGATTCCCAAGTTTGACACACCCGAAGGTTAGAGGTCATATTGGTTAAAACGTTTGGATATTAACATCCAAAATGAGAATAGTAGTTCGAATCTTATATAAATAGAGATTTTGTCTGTCCGTCTGTCACAATAAATACATTGTGAAATTTGTTGCCTTTCGAAATAGCAGAGACATTATTTTCTTTTAGAAATGAAAAAAATTGCACAAATAGTAAATAAATTCCCAACAACTAAAGCAGATGCCATGATCGAAAAGCGAAACTGAAACCTTGAGATTTTTAGTCTCAGGTTCTACCAATTGAGCTATTTGGACTTTCTTATAATTAGAAGCGATAATAAATAAATGGTAATTATTTTAATAGTTGAAAACAATTGGTTTTGCTTTAATCATGTATTTCATGTAGTTTTTGACAATTATGTAATCCTTCCGGCCAAAAATATGCGACTGGGTGGGTGGGTGGGTGGGGGGTATTTTTTTTTACTTTTAATCCAAATAATACAAATCGTTAATGTTGTTTCGATGCAATTCAAATGCTGTGAGGACAACACAATCATTTTTACGCTTGAATTAGTAACTATTAATGCTAAAAAAAAAAAGGAACGGCTTTATTGTTTAAACTTGTGTTTTTTTGTTGTTGTTTTTGTTTGTTTTTTGTGTGTTTTTTTTCTAAATACTGTTTCAGACTTATTATGTCACGTGTTATAAAACATTTTTATGTTTTTTTTTTGTTTTTTTTTTTGTTTATTTACTTTGGATTACATAACATTCTTCATAGCTCTTTTCTGACAAACAAAACGGGCAATAAATAAAGATAATAAATGTCTTTTTTTCCTCTACGAGGAAATCATGTTGTCTACATTTAAATAAAATCTATAATTTTAAAAAGCCAGTACAACACAGGATTAAATAAATAAAAGATTTATTTGTTTATAATCAAATATTTGGTGATATAACACCTTCTTAAAGGATAGAGTCCGTTTTTGTTTCACAAGTAATGGTGATGAAAAAGAAAAAAAAACAGATTCTTTATTTAATCCACGGAGGTAGCATGTCCTTGTTCCGTCAACCATGACTAGGTACAAGTCCTAAGTAATTTACAATTGTATTTTGCACTGAGGATTGAACCTTCACTCTCCAGAAGAGTGTAACTTACAACTGAATTTTTATCTAATACTTTATTCATCCACTACATCACGAGTTCGATAGAAAGATTCTCAAATTCACTTACAGATATTTCTAGTATGAATTTTGCAAACCTTAAACCTATTTTTGTTTTTATATGTGCAATCTTACTACCTATCATAATACATCACTCCTTATTTCAACAGATCACTATATATATATACATATATATATATATATATATATATATATATATATATATATATATATCTTTATTCGATTGGCAAAATTTTACAATAATTATAAAGAAGTGAACCATCGCGTAAATTCAATCAATTAGAATAAGAAAGAGAAAAAAAAAATAAAATAATGGGGCAAGTTATATATATATATATATATATATATATATATATATATATATATATATATATATATATATATATACGAGCAAACAGTTAATAAAACATGTTAAAAAATACTTTGAAATGAGTTAAAAACATATTTAATCTGAAAAGGAAACACTAGATAAGTGGATAGTCCTTAATCCGCGGAGTTTCGAAGAAATACTTTCCTTCTCATCAGAGGGTAGGAATTAGCAAAATGTGGGATCGGATTTTGCATGCAAAAGTATTCGATGAAACAACAAATAAGTCAAAGATCTTACTTGAAAACAAAAAAAGTGAAGCAGAGGGAATATAGTGAAGAAAAAGGTGATTACACATGAATGGATAGTCTGGTGGAAGATAAAAAATCCAGTGACGGTAAAATCGAGCTTTTCTGGCTGAGATAACTTTATAAATATTAATTCTTTAATATTTATAATATACTTTAATTTCACCATCTTGGATCATTTTGGTAAATTTAATTGTAATTTTTATCCTATATATATATATATATATATATATATATATATATATATATATATATATATATATATACATATATATATATACATATATATATATATATACATATATATATATATATATATATACATACACATATGTGTTACATATACATATATATATATATATATATACATACATATATATACATACATACATATATATATATACATATATATATACATATATATATATACATATATATATATATATATATACATACATATATACATATATATATATACATATATATATATACATACATACATATATATATATACATATATATATACATATATATATATACATATATATATATATATACATATATATATATACATATATATATATATATATACATATATATATATATACATATATATATATACATATATATATACATATATATATACATATATATATATATATATATATATATATATATATATATATATATATATATATATATATGATGGACTCTCCTGTCGATTTCGATGTATGAGCTTTCGCCACAGCAACTAAGTTGTTCGGAAATCCACACAGATAATGTGTTTATAGTGGTGAAGGCTTTATGTAGAACCAACCCCACTTTTTGGTATTACTGCTAACCTTTGTCGGTGCAGATGACTGCCACAGGACAGAGTATACAGTAGACCGCAGGTTTTTACAGCAGAGTTTCCTTCTTCTAAATGTATGTATTAATGCGCCCCCCAAATACCAACCTGGAAATTTCTATGACTTGGCACGGTAAATACAGTGCATAGCCTTCCCAAATGGTCACCCATCTGATATTGGCCAGGTTCAATGTTACTTAATTTCGGTGATCTGTTGAAAATCGGTGTGTCAACTTGTTGTGCTGTATATGTATATCTATAATATAAAGCTGAATGTGTGTGTGTGTGTGTGTGTGTGTGTGTGTGTGTGTGTGTGTGTGTGTGTGTGTGTGTGTGTGTGTGTCTGGTCACGAATAGGCTCCTATATGGTTGACTATTTTAAAAACTGATTACATATAATGATAGAAGATGTATCGAGACACAGGAATGGGTATGTTTGATCTGGCAGAACGGTGGTTCATTAAAATTGTGGGATCTGCGTTCGCACATGGTCCACAAAGTATGGAAATAAAAAATTTAAAATTTAAATAAAAAAACGTTTACAAGTGTTTTTGATATAGATGTACATAATAATACTTTTATAAGTATGTTTTAACTTAAATAGGGATGGTATAATAAAATTGTGGGGTCTGCGTTCACGCCTGGCCTCCATGGAATGCAAATAGGCACAAACTTTAATAAAGACTTTTCATATCTATCTGTGTAAGTATACTTTGATAATTATGTTTCAGTTTGAAGAAATATGGTATAATAAAATTATAGGGTGTTCGTTCGCACCTCACCTCCATAGAATGGAAATATGTCACAAAGTTTAACAAGGTTTTTTAATATAGATGCATAGAATATTATGATAAGTGTTTCAGTGTGAACAGGTATGGTATAATAAATTATGGGGTTTATCTATTTTATTTTTACTTTCATCATATTTTGCTTTGGTTTTGATACCCCGAAATTTGAAGCTATCTCTTTATAACCATTCCTTTTCATAAACTATCATACTTTCATAAATCAGAGTCCATTTTCTGTAGGCTGTTTTTGAACCCAGTCAACGACGGGTACTTTTGCTAGTATATATATATATATATATATATATATATATATATATATATATATATATATATATATTATCCCTATATATATAAAATGAACTCATTTTCCCCTCTGATTTTGACCTTAATAAGATTAAAAATCAAGACATTTCATGCAAATGTAATATGCACAAACTGCAGCACAATATCTGAGGTGTGTTATAGGCCTATTACCTCTCCACTTCCTCGATAATCGTAAATTACTATATTTTTTCTGCTGAGAGTTCACTGCTAAAATTGGTTAAAATCAATGAATGTAGTAAATTCTTTTCTCTCTAATAAATTCCTCCTTCCCCCGCCACCACTTTACACGTTTGCGGGCTCATTCACAAGGGACAGTTACGAAAGAACACCGGTTTGGGTTTTCTTTACTTCGGAGTTGCTTAGAAAACCTGGAATGGACTTAACCGAATCGAAGGGTTATGTATGCCATTTTTTTTTCGCTTTTCTCTGTGTTTTTTCACTGATTTTTCCTTTTTGTTTTTCCGATTTTCTTTTTTAAAGAAGTGTTACGTTTGTTTGCTTTTTTTTTTTTGTTTTTTTTTTTTGTTTTGGTTTCGCTGATTTTTTAAAGAAGTTTACCATCGTTTTGTTTTATTCGCTTATTCTTTACTTTAAGCCCCCCCCCTTTAACACACACCTCCAAACAACCGGGCAACGCCGTGTGCCCCCGCTAGTTAATAATATAATGATAATATTCAATATAATAAATAATAATTCAATTTGGAAAGCTGGATTTCTTATCACTCATTTTCCAGTTTCTAATGTTATATATTTTCATTTATGATTTTCCTATAATTCCACTATTTTTTGCGATTGCTTTTGAAATTTCTTTGAATTTCAAATTAAATTTTCTAAAAGTTTTCTTCTCAAATACCGAATCCAAAATCTGGATGTTTTATATTTTAGATGTGTTCGATTATGGATTTTTCATCTTGGATTTTATTTAACAAAAACGTAACCTGGCCGGCTTTTTGAATCAAGGTAACAAACATATGTAATAACGTTTTTTTTACATGTTTTCACTGTTAAACGCGACTCTACATTACCTTCTTGGCAGCTTCTACTAATATATAAAAGGCAATTGTCTGTGTGTATGTGTTTGTGTGTCCAACTAAAAGTAAAAACCTACAAACCAAAGACTCACAAAGGTTGTATATTTTGGATCAGCATTGCCTAAAATGAATAATATCTTAAATTTAGAAAAAAAATATCCGTTATCTGAGGGTCAGGGGAGGGCGGTTTTCATATTGGAAAGAAAACACTGACTCATCCCTCGAGGAATCTATTATATAAATTAGAGTTATCTGTGTGTATGTGTGTGAATGTATGGAGAGGAGTGGGGGTGGAGAAGAGAGGGGAGGAAAAACGGGGTAGGGGGAAAGAGAGAAAGATAGAGAGACGGATAGGGAGAGGTAGAGAAAGATAAGAGCCTTAATATAAATATGGTACACTTTTTCCCGTGCAACGCCTGGTAGCCCTACTAGTTTTAAATAAGAGGTAAAAAAAAAAAAAACATTAAACTAATAAGGCCTCTAGGGCTCTGCTGAAAGAAACCCTTCCACGAACCCTACCAGAAGCTTCCCTCGCCCTACTTTCTCAGTCAGAGGGTTTTGGGGTAAATAATACCTAGTCTGCATCCGTTTACATATTTTCATTATTTTTTTTAACTACTCGGCTTATAAATATCACGGTTATCTTGCAGCTGCAATTATCTACATACCAACAGATACGGTAATGCGCAATAAACCCAAGGAAATCGGATGCCGTTATGCCCTAGAAAGTATGAAACGAACAGTCAATGTTCATGTTGTTTTGTTTTAAGGTATATCAACCATTAAAGTTATGAATTATTTGGATTATTCGAACTACTCTTCTTATCTTAACTGTCCTTTTCATAACGTTTCAGACGATGTAACCTTCGACCTTCTTCAGGTGTATATGATGGAAAGATAAAATTGTCGCACTAGAAAAGACGACATGATTCCATTTCCGTTTGATAAAAACCGGTTTTCTTTTTTTGTTGCAGACTATATAATAGTTGGCCAGTTGTGTACAAATCCCAAGGGTGATAGGAGCCTTCTATCATGTCTGAAAGTGACACAATGTTCAACAAGCGAGATTAGAGATGCATCACTGTACAACTCAAGCTCTCTACTGATCCAAGTTATGACAACAGGACCATTGCCAGCACCTTCAAAATGCATCGCTGGATTGCCACGAATAAAAGGGATATACTTAGGATGATGAAAACAAAGTTTCCAGCCACAGTTACGTTCTTTGGTGTGGTTTCAAGTGAGGGCCACATCATGCCACCTCACATCTTCAAAGTCGGCTTGAAAATCAACACCAAAGTCTACCTGGATGTGCTGAAGAGTGTGGTGATCCCCTGGTGCAATCAGGTGGCCGATGGTAGATCCTGGATCTGGCAGCAGGATTTGTCGCCGGTCCACAAGTCCAAAGAGACCCAGGCTTGGCTTCAGAAGAAATGCTACAACTTTGTACCCTTTTCTCACTGACCCCACCCCCTAACCTGAATCCGCTGAACTACTTCCTTTGGTCATACGTCGTGAACATCACCAACATGACATCTCACAGCACCAAAGCCAGCTTGATCGCCACCATCCGCTAAGTATTCGCCGAGCTCCTGCCGGCACTTGTGGAACAGCCATGCTCCCAATTCCGGACTCGTAACGAGGTGGTGATTGAGGCTGAAAGCGGCTACATTGAATATATGTCAGCACTACTACATAATCAAGTTGTTTTTTTTGCCATAATAGTTTTAAAATAAAGCTGTCGTGTTGTTTTCGCTAAGGCGACACTTTTATCGTTCCACCCTGTATCTTGTTGAATAGAATTTCAAATGGAACCCTATACTGAATATGATTTTTTTAAGAATCTTTTTTCAAATAAAAAAGCTGCACATTGTTTTTTTTTAAGGTCGACTAGTTTAAAGTACAGTACGTAAGTAAAAGATTATCGAAGGCTGAAAAGAATAAATCAACAAGGATTAATCGGACTGAAATTTAGAACGTTAATCTGTCATGGCGCAACATGCTCAGCGCAAATGAAAATAAAAGATTAGGAAGGAATTAAGACGAGAAGAAACCTGTGTCTTTCTATTAAATGAAACACGTTTTTACTGTATGTAAAAACGACAATAACGCTTTCAAATAAAAATAATAATAGAAAAAAAGGGTTTGTTTTACAATCCACAGAGGCATGAAAAAGTTGTCAAAAAACAAATATATGATAAATAAATGTTACCAAAGGCAAGATAAATTACTTTTCTACCTAACTGGATAAGTTTTTAGTGTTTTTTAAAAAAAAAATATTTAATTTAAAATGTTTATTCGGGTGAAAGACATACAATCTAAAGAGGTACGTGCAAACAAAAAAAAAAGGGTAAGCGATGTCTTTTAAGTTTTGACAAAGACTTAAAAATAAAAAAAATAAAGCAAACCGGTGGCAAAAACCCACCTAATAAATGTTACTGTGACATTTATTGGGTGGGTTTTTACCACTATTTTGTTTTATTTTTTATTTTTAAGTCACAGATGTAAAGAGACCTCACACATGTAAAAAGACACAGATGTAAAAAAAAAACAAAAAAACTCACACATGTAAAAAGACACAGATGTAAAAAAAAAAAAAACTCACACATGTAAAAAGACACAGATGTAAAAAAAAAACTACTCACACATGTAAAAAGACACAGATGTAAAAAAAAACTCACACATGTAAAAAGACACAGATGTAAAAAAAAAAAACTCACACATGTAAAAAGACACAGATGTAAAAAAAAACTCACACATGTAAAAAGACACAGATGTAAAAAAAAAACCTCACACATGTAAAAAGACATCGCGGCCATTTTTTTCTTGTTCACACGTAGCTCTTAACACAATGTGTTTTTCGAACTGAACAAACATTTTACATTAAATAAAAACACTAAAAACTTGTAAAGGTAACTTATCTTCCTTTTGATAACATTTATTTGTTGCATATTTGTTTTTTTGTCAACTTTTTCATACCTCTGTGAATTGTAAAACAAACGTGAAAACAGATTTTATATAGGCGAAATAAGAACGTTCAACTATGGTACTTATGTAAAACTAGTTGTGAGGAGGGGGGGGAGTGTTGTTAAGTGTTGAGACATTATGTTGAACAGAGACGGCGGTGAAGAAGCAGTGTAGTTCAGATCCTGATTGTAATTGCCAGTAACAAAGATGGCGGCAAACTGATTGAATCCCAAATTCAACAATTTTTATAGTAACATTAGAAGCTTCCTATTGGTTGCTCACCATGACTTGTGGTTATAAAAACGATCGTCAAAGAATTCCTTTCTGATGGGGATGGTCTCCTAGCGGCTTCGGCTGCAGGGAGACAGGGTAGTACCAGTCAAGAATTCGTCACTTGACACTCAGCCCAACAGGTGAGGGGCCGGGAACCGGCCCAGCACCTGTTGGACTGAGGTACACCGCCTGGGTAATACCTAGGAGGTCCACCCTCCCAGGCCTTGCCACCGGGCTTTCCGGTGGGGCAAGTTTATTGCTTGCTGCCTGAGGCGCCCCGACCGGGGAATGCCGACGGGGTTACTCGGGCAATTTTTAGAATTGCAGGAGTGCCCCTCCTTTAGGGGAGCCTGCGGGTATCCCACTTTCCAGGCCTTGTGCCAAATAATGCTGATGTGGGCAGCATTTAAATAAATACCCCCATCACTCGTCTGATGAGGAAGGTCTCTTAGCGGCTTCGGCTGCAGGGAGACAGGGTAGTAGTACTCGTCAAGGATTCGTCACTTGACACTCAGCCCAACAGGTGAGGGGTCAGGAACCGGCCCAGCACCTGTTGAACTGAGGTACGCCACCTGGGTAATACCTAGGAAGTCCACCCTCCCAGGCCTTGCCACTGGGCTTTCCGGTGGAGTAAGTTCATTGCTTACTGCCTGAGGTGCCCCTACTGTGGAATGCCGACGGGGTTACTCAGGCAATTTTTACAATTGCAGGAGTGCCCCTCCTTTAGGGGAGCCTGCTGGATCCCCACTTTCCGGCCTTGTGCCACATTTTGCCGAGGTGGGCGGCAAATAAATAACTACCCCCATTACTCGTGATGGGAAAGGTCTCCTAGCGGCTTCGACTGCAGGGAGACAGGGTAGAAGTACTCATCAAGGATTCATTACTTGACACTCAGCCGACAGGTGAGGGGCTGGGAACCGGCCCAGCACCTGTCGAGCTGAGGTACACCGCCTGGGTAATACCTAGGAGGTCCACCCTCCCAGGCCTTGTGACTGGGCTTTTCGGTGGAGTAAGTTTATAGCTTACTGCCTGAGGAGCCCTAACCAGAATGCCGACGGTGTTACTCAGGCAATTTTTACAATTGCAGGAGTACCCCTCCTTTAGGGGAACCTGCTGGATCCCCACCTTCCGGCCTTGTGCCACATTTTGCTGAGGTGGGCAGCAAATAAATCCTCTACCCTCATTAGGAGTCTTTTGTCGGTATTCGTTATTCATTGCACTTCTTACTTTTATTATCGTTATTATTATTATTATCATTGTCGTTATTGTTATTATTATTGTTATCTCTTTCTGTTAAATTTGTTATTGCTTCCCCTTTTTTTCCCCCTGTCGCTACTTATTTAGTGCCGGATCTTCCCGTTTTTTTCTTCTTGTTACCCATCAGCTATGGCATCTGCCAGCTGTGAGCCATCGGATCCTGCGAAAGAGAAGTCAGAGCTGGAGAAAGTAGTCTGGAAGAAGCCGCCAGCAGTCAAGATTGCCTTAGAATCCTTCCTGGAGGAAGCTAAAAAGTGTGTAGAGTATGTCACCAATAATGGGATTACCGTGGGCAAATAAAACTGGAAAAATACGCCAAGAAAACAATATCACTTTTTGTAATTGACAGGAAAATGAAAAAGTTAATTCATTCGACCAAAGATATCGTAACGAAATTGGTCGCAACCGTTGGCATGAGAGCGGAGAGAATAACCAAGGTGAAAGGTTACAACACCTTGGCAGCCCTTTTTAAGTCTGAAGAGGACTGCAAGAAGCTATCCAAAACTAAGATAATAACACCTGATTACATTCTGAGGATGGAATACCTGGGACGAAGACGCACAACCATCTCCATATTTGAAGCCCCTGGTGTAGTACCAGGGGAGTATTTAGCTGCTTACCTCCTCCAATTTGGAGATATAACAGAAGTGAATGTCGACCAGTATAATGGTGTCTGGTTCTTTGACATTCTACTAAACAAGGAGACATATTACAAAATCCCCTATTATATAGAAGCTGAAAATGAAAAACTACCTATTGCAGTGGCTGGAAGGCGTCCGGCATGCTGGATATGTGGGGAAGTAGGGCACTTAACATATACGTGCCCCAAGAAGCAAAAAACACCAAGAAACCCCCAAAATTGGGTACTAAGTCACTTAGAGCTAGATGCGCAGGTCGGATCCAAAATGCCTGAGACTGTAGAGAAATCAAATAAGGATTACCCACCCAAAATATCGCCTGATGAGTTTGATTCAGTTTGCAACACTGAAGCAGCCTCACCAGAGAAAAAGATGAGTAGAAACTTGTACCTCCCAAGAAGTCACCACATAGATCCTACGCAAAGTCTTTAACAAAAGAAGAGAAATTAGAAATTCGAACAAGCAAAGACCCCGGAGGGAATAAATTCAAAGAGCTGTTAAAACTGAAAGAAACTTTGGACGAAAAATGCGACGCAAAAAAATCCATCCCCTTCCCCGAGTCCCTGTTCCCAGAAAAACCAAACCCCATTCCGAAAGAAAAACACTCTCCCAAAAAAATCTCAGTCCCAATAAGTACTGCACTCCCTACAAGAGAAAAAAAAAATGTCTTCCCTAGGCGCCCTTCACAAGAAAAGAAGTCCGAGACCCTCCCCTTTTTTTTGCCCCGAACCCCCCCCCCTCCTTTTTTCAGGCAAAGCAGTTTGCCAAATTACGGCGTAAAGGAATACCGTGATGAAGGCTCACAAAAATAGGGATTATAAGAACCTTCTAGCTTTCAAAAATGGGCAAAAAAAAAAATATCACAAACCCCGAAAATTTCCCCAAAGCCCCAAGAATACTAACTGTGGTTAGACCCAGAGGAGAGGCCAGCAGAGTTTGGACAATGATGGAGGAAGTAAATAGTGCCTTCAATTTGTTTCCTTCAGTGGTTTTCTTTAATGACAAAGATATTTTAGAGATGAAGAAATCATGTGTTGGATGGGTCCCTATTAAAATGCACCCATCATTATATAGGGCCATTAAATTAACTTTTCCTCTTGACATCGGCAGTCTGTCTCCTGACAAGTCAATCACCACTGAGATGACCACGGGATCCATGGGGACAGCTGTCGGTGTCTTGACACCGTCTATGTTTGGTCAGGATTCCCAACCCTAAGTAAACAAAGATGGTCTTAAAATTAGCTACTTTGAATGTCCGAGGGTTGATGGACGCCTCTCGTAAACTTCGAGTTGCATGCGACCTTCAACGTCTTGGTGTGGATATATGTTGCTTACAGGAAACTCACTTTATTCCAAGTGATTATCAGGATGTGCTCCTTAGAGACTGAAGAAATGTTAGTTTAAAGAAAGTGGGGGATCGCTTTTCTATAATAATTTAAGGTATAATGATCACCCACTTTATGGCCACCACTAGTGTAAAACTTGAATTTACGCCGCTGAAATACACATTTGCCGAATTTTTGTTTGAGTAGCGTCAACGTGTGGGTGCTCAATTTACGTAAAATTCTTCATATCTTGGAAACTACTCGTTTGCTGGAATTTTAAACGTTATTTTCGTTTTCAACATCCTCAAAAACTTATAAATGTCTTAATTTTCCAAGTTTTTTTTTTTCTATAGTGTGGAAAGTCGATTGTCTGCCCCTTGGTGGTCTTATATTTCCAACATTCCCAATAGGTGTCGCTAGCAGTGTATCATTCAAAAACAAGATGGCATGAAGTTTTTCTTCAATAAAATGTCTCATAATATTTGATTTTCTTAAATAAAAAAAAAACTACTTGATCGATTTACGTGATTTTGGAATATGACATTTTCATGCAGTGACAAGTACGTACATTATAAAGATTTTTTTTAGATTTTTATAGTGAAAAAGATTACTTGTGGACCATTTATAGACTTGCACCTTTTTTTTTTTTTTTTTTTTTTGTATAGTGGAAACTCTGGACAATCACTTTTATGCGTCCAATTATCTCTATAAGATACCCTGTTCGTCAATTTGTCACGCTTTAGTTCGAATGTCATATGCATTGCTAAACTCGTAGATTGAATTAACGCATCTTTAAAACATGTTTGTTTTTGTTTTGTTTTTTTGTATGTTTGCGTCGAAAATTTAATTCTACATAAGCACAGTTCCTATTTACAATACCTCCCTACGGGACAGAGTTAGACACCAGGGTCGTTTTTAATGTGGAGAAGAGGAACAAAAATAAAAGTTGTCTCAGTCGTGAAGGATTTCTCCTCCACTGACAGAGAACAAGAAATTGAAGTGCAGCATCTGAAAACAGATACTACACTTTGAGATATTAAATCTTTTATTCAGGCAAAAGAAGAACATGAACAAAAAACTTAGGCACAAGGCCAACTCAAATTGATCTTGACCCGAAGAAGCACAGTTGTTTCTGAAATTCTCCCAATAACAAAACAAGTCTCTCCTTTTGATGTCCGTGTTCATTTGGACAGCATAGCGGCCACGCACGACAACGAAATTAGTAAAAGTCAGCTGTTGAATTACATCGATTAAGTCATAAAAAAAATGCAGCAGAAGAAAAAGATGAGCTTCATAAAAGGTGATTAACCGGTCATTCTTAATTAAAAAAAAAAAAAAAAAACTGATCTTGTGGGCACGTGTCTAGCCTGCTAAAGCGGGTGCGTGATTCCGGGGGCGGGGGTAACTGGCTTACAGATTTACAAATAAATATATATATATATATATATATATATATATATATATATTGTTTGTTTTTTTTTTTTTGTTTTTGTTTTTGCGATACGTTTATAATGAATTCAATTATTACGAAAGTGCATTTTTTACCTAAATGCGAGTTCGGAATAATTTTCCCTTTAACCAATTTGGTACCCCCACATGGGGAGCGGCATATATATTTTTTAAATATAATTATCCACTGAGATGTGTTTCGTCGTCTACGACTCATCAGAGTGGCTGAATCTAGCGAGATTCGAAATCGGGACCCCACGGTAATGAGCCTAAACCTCGTATCCGCTCGTCCGTCTCGCACGACCGTTTGGATAAGTGATCAGAATTTGGGGGTAATTTTTGACACCCCTAACAGAAAACTACAAAAAAAAAAGAAAAAAAAAAAACCCTCGTAATTCCTCTTTTTAAAGTGGGTTATTTATTTTCTGTATGGAATATACTTCCAAAATAAACTATTAAAGTTGTTTAAAATAATAGAAATATTATTTTTTTATTTTTTAAAAAAAACAGTGTTTACAAAGTGTCGGTGCGCGTTTAAGCAGCCATTTTTTTACGTATGAAATCAATTGAATTTTACGAGTGAAATTTTTTTCAATTTTTAAACTTTAAAAATCTATAAAAAAAATTTTATTGGTTCAATTTTTACGATATTTTCAGGGTCAATGTGAAATTTGATGCTCTTTCCAATAAATCGAATATAATATTTTAGACAAAGATGTTTGTTTTAATTCACCCCCCCCCATTTTGAAATGTCTATTAAAATTTAAATAATTAATTTACTCACTAAAGTTTTATATATAAAAAACTGAAGATAAAAGATCAATAAATAAAATATTCTTATTTAAAATTAAAAAAAGAAGTGTTTTTTGGAAATTTACTTGTAAAGTCCAAACTTTTTTTTTTAAATCACGTTGATTTTTTTGTTTTTAATGAAAGCTCATGTTATGCTTATATCGTCAAGTAAATATCGGATGCTGACGACAATTTTTTCTATTTTATTCAATGTTTTCTTTTTTTAGATAGTTTTTAAAAAAATTCACTCGATAAAGTAGAAAGAAAATATAATAATACAAAACTCGCGTATTTCATTAAGAGAATTAAAAAAAAAAATGTTTTGTTTGATGGCAAAAACTTGTAAGTGAATGTGTGCTTTTTTTTAACTACAGAGGCCCCAAAATACTAATTTTGGTTAACAGCACACAATAAAAAAAAGACATTAATTATGTCCCTTTGATGAATCCACATTTGATAAGTTGCAAATTAGCAGCAGCACCGCTTTAAGCTAATGGCGCAAAACGAGTTACGAAAATGCGATTTTCTGGAACCCTTGCTTTAAAAAATCCTTTTATTTAAAAAATACATGGAATATGAAATATAAATATGGACAATTCTTATAAATGAAGAATTGAAGCAGCCATTGCTTAGTTGTTGTTTTTTTTTTTTACAGGTAAGTGATTTTTTGGCATTTATATATATTTAAAAGATTTTGGTATCAGTTAAAATTTGTTGAATTTCGTGAAATCTTTTTTTAAGAAAACCGATGAAAAAAAAAAATTGTATTTTTTTCGATTAAACCTTTCATCATTTTAAATTTAGTCTTTCCTCATTTTATTGAAAAAAAATTATGGTTTGAAATTACATTTTCATATTGATTATATTGATTATATTTTTATATATTATATATTGATTATAAGCTTCGAAACAGAGACAGTCTATATAATCAGATATTTATTCAAATTTTCAATGGCGGCTTCTGATACTCCTACTGTTTGGATATATCGCGATTTACTCAGATATTGTTTGTTTTTGTTTTTGCGATACGTTTTGAATGAATTCAATTATTTACAAAAGTGCATTTTTACCTAAATGCGAGTTGGGAATAACCAATTTGGTACCCCCCACATGGGGAGCGGCATATGTATTATTTTTAAAATATAATTATCCACTGACACGTGTTTCGTTGTTTATGACTCATCAGAGTGGCTGAATCTAGCGAGATTCGAAATCGGGACCCCCACAGTAATGAGCCAAAACCCCTTATCCGCTCGTATTTTAAATTATTTTCTAGCGAAAATAAAATAAATTCTTCAGTATGTGAAATCCAACACGTATAAAATGTTTTTTTGACAAGGGAGTCGCCATTATCAATGCCCGAAGGCCACTCGAGGATAAGGGTTAAATGTTTATGCGATTAAATAATAATGGCTTCTGAACAACTATAGATTAAATAGTGGTCACCCATTTTAGTAGTGACCAGGCTCAATGATGCTTAACTTTGGTAAACATGATAATGCCGTATAAGAATACAACATTTATAGATATATACTTGAATATATACAGTACCGGGTGAATGGTATTCTCAAATAGTCACCCATCTGGTACTGACCACACGTTGCTTAACTTTAATGATCTAACAAGAACCAGTTTTTCAATGTGATTATGCCGTACCCATGTTATGCTGTTGATATACTAGGGGAGTTACAAAAATGAAGCTTTGCACATTTGCCAGCAATGGACGATGGCTGTGCATGGGCGTCTGGAGCAAACCTTGTCATACGAGGATCATTCCAAAAGTAAAGCCTCTTATTTTTTAACTCAAACAGTTGAAGAGCTACAAAGATGGAAGTGGTACCATTAAAACGAACGACCTTTTGTGTTTCAGAATTTATTTTTCTACATCGTCACCAACATTCTCAATGCACTCTTGCCAGGAATACAATGACGCACATCTGCTTCTAATGCATATCCATGACAGGGAGTGTTTTCTTAGAGTCTCATACTGCCAATAACTGCAACAGAGAGATGTAACTTTCAGATCCTGAATGCATAGGTTCAGTCATCATAACAATGAAGTTAGCAATCCTCGCTGATCCATTCGGACGGAATAAAAAATAGGAGGTATTACTTTTGGAACGCCCTCGTAATTCATAAAACCTTTTGGCTGTCAACTTCTCGTTCGTTTTCATGGAATTAATCAACATTTCACTAATTTTCGTTTTTGAAATAAATTGAAGTAAATCCGTATGAATTGGCATGATATGACCTTTGTTGACCTTTTTCATTCTGTTGTTGGCATAGGTTTCCTCGATTCTTCCAGGGGGGACCACATGAAGGTTGCCAAAATCGATAAATGAAAATAGTGCTAAGAAACCAACTGGATTCAAACTTGACACACCCAGATTCTCAATCCACGTATGACAAGATGGTTAACATCACCGAAACATAGATTGACCCACATAGGGCCATTTCCGATGTTTATATAAGTTTCATTGATAAAAGAAAAACAAAATTCAAGAGTATTTATGGGATTTAAATTTTATACACGTCACAACATATATATTTATTTACAGAGTGTTATCCTCATCTCCATAGTTGTTGTTGTTTAACCACGGTTCAGCCAACTCATCCCCTGGCCTTCTTCGGGTGATTAACCTATGGCTTCAGGACCGTGGCACAGTGGATAAATGTATTGAATCTCTACAGTTTCAGGTGAGCATTGTCTGAAGATAGCGGTTTCAATCCTACCCAAAGCAGGCCAGAGTTTTGAGTTGGCCCAAAAGGTGGTGAGACAACAACTATGGAAGGCAGTAATTACTGACGATACAGTTACGAGATTCAACATTCCTATCCCGTTGCAGTTAACCACCTGAAGAAGGCCAGAGGATGAGTTGGCCGAAAAATGGTGAAAATACAACAACTATGAAGATGAGGATAACAGTCCTCAAATAAATCAATAAAAACACAAATTATTGATCTGAAATGATTCCAATGAAAAATATGTAATGTCACAAGATGTTCTATTGATTTTCTTATCAGAAATTGAACTTTTTAATGTCATATATTCCTTCATTAAATTATATTTTTCAAAATACAAATAATTTCTTATGAGAAATTTAAAGAAAATGCAAAGGGGTGCGTGTGGGGGAATCAATGAGCAAGACAAAGTTTGTTTTGTTTTTTTTTACATATGGCGTCACCACTTATCAAGGCCGATCGGCCACTCAAGGATAAGGGTTAAATATAAATATAAAGTTAAATATAAAAAGACTCCCCAGGGACGCCAGGTAGATACAGAAGCGGGGGGGGGGGTTAAAGTGTTGTTATATATTATGTGTGCAGTATTATAGTTTCAAGAAAGATCGATATTCCAATAATTCGAGTCTACGAATTTTACTTTTTTGACCTTTTGGACCACTAAATTGTGAATCCTTGCTAAAACTGATAATAGGATGAAAATAGAATCATGTTCCGGGTTCTTTGTGGCTTATATCCTGATTCAAACACAAGAATTATCTACTCGTGGTAAAAGTAGTTTTTTTTGTCTTCATTTAATTGATAAGGTGGCAGTCGGTTCCAATTAAAAGATACAAAGTGCGTTCAATAAGTTTCCAGAAATTTTTATACAAGCATTTCAAATTGTCGTAGACTCTGGATAATTCAGTATGCTATTGCTATACATCTTACGAGATGACCAATTTATGATTTTAGGTTCAAATGAACAACTACAGTAGGAATTGGAATACACCCTACTAAAGTCTGACTGTCACAGCTGGAGAATTTCAAAAATACAATCTGGACGTGAAGACACTTTAAAAGAACGATATGCAATAAAATTACGCTTTAAACTTGGCAAAAATGCAACAGAAACGTATAGAATGCTTCAGATTGCTTTTAGACCATCTTGCATGAATTGAGCATTAATTTTTGAGTGGCATAAGAGATTCAAGAAAGGCAGGGAGTCTGTGAGGAATGAAGAGAGGTTTGGGAGAAGTAAGTAAGTCAAAACACCAGAGTTGATTGGCCAAATAAAGAACTTCATGCATAAGGACCGTCATGTGTCTATAGAGTTTGATGTCAGTGTGGGAACTGTACACACAATTATTTGCTAGGAACAGATGTGAAAGATTTGCACGAATGCACCAGTTAACAACTCCATCCTTGTTGCAGACTATTTGACCAAGATTGCCATTAAGACAATTCCTCGCCCTTTCTATAGTCCAGGCCTTGCTCCCTGTGACTTTTGGTTATTTTCTAAACTCAAGGAAAACCTTAGAGGTTGTCGTTATAAGACAATTGAGGAGATGAAAAAGGCTGTGACAAGTCATTGGCATGTTCACACAAGAGGACTTCCATAGGCCTTTCAGAAGTTGTTGGAAAGGTGCAAGTGCATTGCAGCCGGAGGAGATTACTTTGAAAGTGACTAAAGTTTCATGTGTGTATTATCAATAAAAGTGCCCATATGAAAAAAATCTGGAAACTTATTGAAAACACCTTGTAATTATGATGGTATAGGACTGCTGTTGCCAAAGAAAATGAAAAAAAAATCGTCTGATTTTCAACTTCACGTTTTGAAAGATTTGCGATGAAAATTGATGACTTGTATTATTTAGATTAATCAGACTACCATGTATGGCATAATCACATTGATACAACGGCTTTGATTAGATCACCAAAGTTAAGCAACGTTCAGCCTGGTCAGTATCAGATGGGTGACGATATGGAATTGTCACATGCTGTATGTAGGAGGATCTGGACACCTCCCTTCAAAAACTGCAAATGTTGTATATTTAACAGGTGACTCCAGGAAGAGAGGCATTAGATGGGTTGCACATATGCAAATTAATTCCATTTGAGGAATGTGAGGCTTTCCACCACTGTCTACTGACATGCATAGTTTGACCAGAAATATCTAAGAGAAATAACAGTCAAAGAACTAGAACATGTGACAATGGGAAATATTAAACATTCCAGGATGAAAGAATGTTTATATAAATCCAGACAACAGAAAGCGAGAGGGACAGAGAGTTGGTCACAGAGTGAGGAGAAGCTGACACATTTTTCTTCGCTTCCAAAACATCCGCACCATACCCCCATCATATACCTTCACTGATGTAAACACCCGTCATACTAAAGTGAAAAGGTTTTCATTGGAAATAAACAAAATATTTTTTATAGATCAGCTGTGTTGCGTTTTATTCGCTGCCAGGTGTATATATCGTAGACAGTGTCAAAAGTCAATTAATAAATTATATAGACCAAAAACACATTGAACAACCGGCTGCAGCAAATATATAACACAAAAACATAACATTGTCATCTGCTCTGACTTGAATATACATATGACAGAGGAGTGCTGGTGAATTTATCATTACCTTGACACTTCCTCCTTCGAAGAAAACCGATTCAACCTGCCTTTTGTTTTTGCAAGTACTTTCAACTGATTTTCTTCAGTCGTCTTCAGGCAGTTTTTTATTAATATTTCATTTAAGATCTGGATGCTTTTATATGCTTCAGTTCAAATTACATTTAAATTACTTGAAATAGTGAAGCATCTTGTGTGTAAAAAGAAAAAAAGAAAAAACAACTATGGAATTTTCTTACACAAATTCGTCTGAGACATAAGAATGATCATTTGAAAAATGGAAAAATTACAAAAAAAAGATCGTTAAGCAAAAACACTCCGTGCTATTTGACAATATCTGTCTGAATATATATATATATATATATATATATATATATATATATATATATATATATAGAGAGAGAGAGAGAGAGAGAGAGAGAGAGAGAGAGAGAGATTCAATGCAGAATTGGCTCTGTAATAAAAGATCCGAAATCTGCATAAATTAAAATATATTTAAGTGCATGTTATGATCGGGCAAGTCCGATTATTCCCCCCCCCACACACACACACACTAGTTTTGAATATTTAGTCAAAGTTTACTTGTAGGATGAAATATCCTCATGCCATGTTGTCCTGACAAACCCATGTAGAGAAAGAACTTAAACAAAGTCCCTTCATCAGATGAAAGATTTGGACAATTGATCAATGTCTTCAAACAAATCCGATTTATATTATCATTTTGTGAGATATCGACCACATATTAATTGCGTTATGTTGTGTGCGTTTAATGACGACCGCTTTGATATTTGATTGCATATTTATTTGACAATGGGGAATATCTTTTCCTATTGTGACCAATGCCTCTTGAGAGGCCCTGCATCTATTATCACACGAGATGTAATTAAATATCCAATAACTTTTAATATTGATATTGTTTGTTGTTTTTTTTTGTTTTTTGTTGTTTTTTTTTGTTGTTGTTTGTTTGTTTGGGGAAGCTTTCTCGGAAACACATAATTGTAGGACATTTTTTTTTTTTTTGCCAACGAGAAAAACAATTCATTAACTCTGCAAAGGTTTCAGTCAAGTTTGTTTCTTTGTATACAGCCTAACGTCCACATCGCTGGACCAATCATCACAAAACTTGGTCAAGATATCCATAATGGTTTCACTTAGAATTGATTTAATTTTGAGATATCTAGGTAAAAATAAAACGCACCAGACAAAGCATAAAGCCACTTGATGTAAGGAGCTAACAAGAACAAAAGATGATTTTTGCAAAGACAGGAAATGCCTATTGACCTTAGTTTTGAAAAGACCAATGTTGTAGGTAGGAGGAAAACAGTCAACAGAAAGTGCTCCACATGTGTGCTGTTTTTTGACAGAAACTATTGGAATCGAAAGCTGGAGATCAAAGGAAAATGTACGAGTCACACTATATGTTTTTTTAATGGTTTTGTATTGGAATGTCTTTGATAAGTATTGATAATCGAAATAATCTGATGAAACAAGAAACAGGCGATTTTGACCAATGTGAACACCTTATACAGCCTAACATCACAAATGCACTTGAGAAGTTTTATTATCACACAAACAGTAATGCCAGACATATAAAATCAACAGTAGGTTCTTTGATATGACAAGGACGCGTTCAAAATGAGTGTTTCTGTTTAGAGCGCAACTGAAGCATGATACTTGACTTTTGCATTTTAAACTTTAAACCATTATATATAAAAATAATTTTGTAAAATCAACAGCAGGCTCTCTACAGTGCAAGATAAACTACAATATATTGTAAACTTAATCACTGCGAGAAACATGTGAAGCTTCCTTCAGGTGCATTGCGATTGATCCCCAACTAGAGCAGGTAATCAATTGATTTGATTGAAAAATATGCTATTTCATTGATTTCGATGACAATAAACATATGGGAGTGTGAAACATTCGTTGATCATCATTCAATCCCGGGTAACGTCGAGGCATTCTGCTAGGATCCAATAAATGCTGTTTTTTTTTTTTGTTGTTTTTATTTCTTCAGGTGTACAAGCAGATAACCCACGGTTTTTCACCATTCTTTTTGAATTTCTATGGATCTAGGTGGATATTATTACTAATTTATGTTACTAATTTCGACATTAATTTTTCATAATTTTAATCCACATTATCGCGCACCCCTCACTAAATTAATAACTTTGATATATTGCCTGGCATGATTATTTCATTACAAACACATCAATCAATTCCCGGTATTCTCATAGTATATATGTTCCGCCTATCTTATCCAATCTCAGGTGACGCCACGTATTCTGCTAGTATATATCTTCCATTTATCTCAGTCGATCCCAGACGACGCTTGACATTCTGCTAGTATATATTTGCACTTATCTCATCCAATCCCGGGCTGACTTCATGTCCGCCACCCAACTGTTAAAAATATACATGAAATGAAGTAATGTCTAAATCATAAACTGTTTCAGCCATTTCTGGGACTTATTTCATATCCCCCCCCCACTATTAAAAATATACATGAAATAAAGTAATGTTTAAATCGTAAACTGTTTCAGCCATTTCCGAGACTGACTTCTTATCCCTCACCCACTGTTACAAATATACATTAAATAAAGGAATGTCTAAAATGTAAATGGTTGCAGGCATTTCCGGGACTGACCTCATATCCCCCACCCCATTGTTAAATATATACATGAAATAAAGTAATGTTTAATGCGTAAATGGTTCAGCCATTTCCATGACTGAATTCATATCTCCCACCCCACTGTTAAAAATATACTTGAAATAATGTTTAATGTTTAAATCATAAACTATTTCAGCAGCTTTTCGAAATTTATACATAAAAACATTAACACAGTTAAGGATTAGGCAACCATTACTTCAGCATGAATTTCTGAGTTTAGTATCAGTCTCAGCATTCCAGTGACTTTAATCCTCCTCCTTCTTCAGAAGAGTTTTTGCAATTACTGCCACAAGGACATTAAGGACAAAAATATGAACTAAGGATTACTTGATATATTTACAGGATTTTTGGAATGTTAAAAATAAGCCTCTTGCGTGCACTTTGGAATCAGCAGTACATCCATCTGAATTTTGGAATATGACATCTTATGTTAATATAGCACATCATAAATATATTATATGCATCTTTTTTAACAGAAGATAATGACGTCATTACCGGGAGTAAACACGTCAGACTATCATTCCACCTTACTCGAAAAGAAGGAGGAGATTATACCTGGGATCTAATTAAACACTCACCGAATCCACTAACTCACATTTAGTATAATCTATATATTAATACGATAGCGTGTGTGTTCTTAAATCTCAACCAATAAAATTTGCCGGAAAGCGTGACACACAAAAGAACACAAACGCTATCATATTACTATATAGAATTATAGTAAATAAGATATCTATCTATCTATCTATCTATCTATCTATCTATATATATATATATATATATATCATATAAACTAGAAATAACTGGAATTATCCGCACTTTTGTAAGTTTGTTAACAAAATGAGGCAAGACAGACTGCCAAAATAAATCTTAGTTTTAATAATTAAATGTAAATACGACAAACAAATCAATAATAATAATAAATAAATAAAGAAATAAATATAATAATAATAAATAAATAAATCAATAAAGATGCACTGAGACTAAAGCTGCTTTCAGGACTGCCAGCAACCACTATAAAAGAGTAATAAAAAATGCAAGAGAGCTATATGCCCAGTCTGTTAAATCCAAAGTAGCTGATCAGCGGCTTGGTTCCCACCAGTTCTGGTAAATAACAAATAGGATCCTGAACAGAAGTGTGCGTTCTATCCCAACCATTATCAATGGACCAGAGGTCATCTCGTCAGCATCAGACAAGGCCAAACTATTCGCCAAGAACTTTGCAGCTAATTCTACCCTATGCGACGAAGGCCATCAACTCCCCATTTTTCCTCCTATAACACAGAACACGCTAGGTAACATACAAATATCTGTGCATGAGGTCGCCAAGCTAATCAAGAACCTTGATTCCAGTAAAGCGACTGGCCCTGACGGTATCCCAATTATAGTGTTAAAAAAGTTTCAACCAGAACTTGCTCCCATACTTACGAAACTGCTTAAGCGTTGCCTTCAGGAGAAGTGCTTTACGACTCCCTGGAAAACCTCATCAGTATGCCTTGTATTCAAGAATTCAGGTGATAAGTCATCTCCCTCTCAGTACAGACCAATAAACCTCCTGTGTGTTATGAGTAAGTTGCTGGAATCCATATTAAATAGAGAAATAGTAAACCACCTCAGCAGAAACAATCTTCTTAGTGACACACAATATGGTTTCCGTTCTGCAAGATCTACCGCAGATGTGCTAACGGTTATATCCCACAGGATTAGTGAATCTCTTGACAAAGGCTTCCTTTCTAGGGCAATTGCTCTTGACATATCAAAGTCCTTCGACAAGGTATGGCATAAGGGCCTACTTTACAAGATTTCCAGCTACGGTATAACTGGAAATGTTTTCTCAATCATTAAATCATTTCTCTCTGATAGGCTCATAAGAGTAGTGGTCGATGGACAAAAATCAGAGGCCTGCAGTATTAATGCTGGAGTCCCTCAAGGGTCAATCCTGGGCCCAACTCTCTTCCTGATCTACATCAATGACCTCCCTAAACACATACTTAAATTATTTGTTGACATCTATGCTGATGACATGACCATCTACGGCAACACATCAAAGGCTGTAAATGACAAAGTTCTCTCTGATTCTCTCTCCTCTGATCTCGAGCGCGTGGTTCAGTGGGGGAAGTCGTGGCTGGTTACCTTTAATGCATCCAAAACCAAACTCCTATCCTTACATCATCAACGCTCTGATCCCCAGCTGGCATCAATTGAAATGGATGGCTCTCGTCTGGGTGAGGCCCCGTGTTTTGACAAGTTTCTGAGTTTGTCCTTTACTCCTGATCTGAAATGGAACACATACATCAAGTCTGTTGCCATGGTCGCTGGAAATATGGTGGGATCCTTCTACCGCTCCAGAAGATATCTCACTACTGATGCAATTCTCTATCTGTATAAAAGCCAAGTACGTCCAAGGATGGAATACTGCTGATATATCTGGGCAGGAGCTGCTAAAAACAGCCTATCCTGCCTTGACAGACTACAAAATAGACTTTGTGGCTTAATAGGGGAAGCCCTTTTCTCTACTCTGCAAACTCTCTCCCACAGAAGAGACGTTGCGAGCCTATCCTTGTTTTATCATTATTTCCATGGCAGGTGCTCGTCTGAACTCCAATCTCTGATCCCCCCTCGCCAATCTTTCATGAAAAACACCCGTCTAGCTGAATCCAGTGTGAAAAATTTCTCTCTTTATCTGTGCCTAAATCAAAACGTGGATTTCATGAACAAAGCTTCTTTCTTAGAACTGCACGCCTGTGGAACTCTGTTCCGTCTGCCTGCTTCCCACCTGACTACAACTTGGATATCTTCAAGTCCAACGTTAACAAATTCTTAATGAACCGCCCCCTTAATTAAACACTTCATCAAATCTCCACACTAACGTACTGTACTTGCAATAACCCTTATCCCTGAGTGGCTTCCGGGCCTTGATAAGTGGTGACCACCGTGTAAAAAAAAAAAAATTATAAATCTATAATTTTATGGATTTATTTCGTTCCTGATGAATACCACGCCTGACGTCGCATCCCTATTATGTTACCTAACATCTTCTCTACTTTTCTGATGAGAAGCATTAGGCTTCGAAATGCTTTGGCATAAAGAGTTTCCTCTCTCCCCCACAAAAATGTGTATACCCATATTGAATAAATGAACCATTCTATATTTACCAATATATAGTTTCTGTTACTTCATTTTCCATTCTTATTGTTTTCCTATATATATATATGTGTATGTATGTATGTATGTATGTATGTATAAATTAAATAAACAACTGAAATGAAGTAGGATTACAGATTGGATAATACTATAAACATAAAGTCCAAATAAATATTAATATCAATATTTTATAAGACATCCCAATCAGATAAAGAAAGCTCAAACAATAAATTTTGTTTTAATTCTATATAATTTAACTCAGAATATATATATATATATACAAACCATACTTTGGGGTAATTGCGCCAGTCTGGGGTAATTGCGCCAACTAACTAAAAGTGCTCTTTTGGCAACCATGTATATAAAGAGCACTTGTTTTTAGTTGGCACAATTACTCCAAAGTACGATATATATATATATATATATATATATATATATATATATATATATATATATATATATATATATATATGTAGTGATTTAATATGAACCGATGTGTCATTATGATTATGTCATGTGTGCATGTGTGTATGTATGTGCACTCATATATATATATATATATATATATATATATATATATATATATATGCATGCACACACACACACACACACAGCATAATCACATTGATACACTGGTTCACATTAAATCACTGAAGTTCAGCAACTCTGAGTCTGGCCAGTACCAGATGGGTGACCATTTTAGTATACTAGATGCTGTATTTATTTAAGTATACGGGCATGTACAATACTCAGGGAGATGAAGCCCCTCCTCCTCCCTGCCTACACAATTCTAGGTCACCCTTAGGCAAGGTGTAGCAGTGGTAAGCCTCCCTCTGATATTCCAAAAGGTTACGATACAGAGGATACATGAAGCTCCTCAGCTATGGTGAGGGCAATCTATCTCGGAGAAGGAAACTTACAAAAAACCCAAAACTCGATAGAAAGAGCCTGTTAGTCACGAATGGCAATCTTATAGTGCTTCCAATTTGTCATGAGCTAGCATGGAAGTAGTAAGGTTCAGAAGACTGTCATAAGAATGTTTATGTCAGTGCAAAATCCTGTTTAACCAGAGATGGTGAAGCATAAACGCAAACCCTTGACATCAGGTAACTATTTAACGACGGCAGGCAACATTCGCTGATAGTTAATTCGTTTCTTCACTTGTCCATTACCCAACCTTTGACAAAGTTTGACAGCATCAAGACAAATCTTAAAAGATAGTACATGTGCCAAAACCGTTTCTCGACAGAAAGCACTTGTCAGAAGAATCTATCATAGATAATTCTCATAAACACACCTGTTTGCAAATCTCCTTTCTGCAGATTTACTATTTATTATGTTACATACCATTCTTTATGACTTACTTTTTTGATACTTATCGGAGACATTCTGATACAAAACCTTTCTGAGAACACTCCCAGACAGATAAAGTACATTTGCGTGAACTTTTATAAAAAAATCAGCTCAGCCGTTTCAGAGTTCATAAGGAACAAACTCATATATACGACAAAGTGCCTTATGTATATCAGTAGAGAACCTTCATAGTTAACAGGAAGTACTGAATTAACTTGAATATATGGACTGACAATCCAATATTAGAAACCATTCTCATAAGTGATCAAATTTTTTCCATTCATCATTTATTCAATGACAATTCATCTCATTAACCCTTATCCTTGAGTTGTTTTTGGTAAGATTTTTATTTTATTTTTCCAAAGAAGTAACCATGTATCAAGGCCCGGAGGCCACTCGAGAATAAGGGTTAATGAGTGTACAGTAGTCAATGGGAAAATATTATACAAATCATTAGCAGTGGAAATTTAGTAAATTTGATTACTTAAGGGAAACGGCTCATCAAGAACTTGTATACGTTGGACTTAAAGACAACCAAATTGTAGTCAGTTGGAAAGCAGGAAAATGGAACAAAGTTCCACAGCCGTGCAGTTCTAAGAAAGAAGCTTTGTTCATAGAATCTACGTTTAGGTTTAGGCACAATTAAAGAGTGGGGGAAATTATTGATTGTGGTTTCAGCTAGACGAGTGTTTTTCAAGAAAGTCAGGCAAGGAGGGACCATGGATTGAAGCTCAGCCGAGCACTTGCCATGAAAATAATGATATAGTAGAGACAGGCTCGCTATGTCTCTTCTGTGGGAAAGAGGTTGAAGGGAAGAGAAAAGTGCATCCCCCACTAAGCTACGAAGTCTATTTTGAACTCTGTCAAGGCAGGATAAAGTGCTTCTAGCAGCTCCTGCCCAGAAGTAGTGAACCATTAGTTAAAAAAAGAAAAAAAGTAACTTGAATTCCTACTAGATACCATCTCAGGTGTCTTCGATCTCTGTATAAGCATTTGTCAGAGACCCTGACATGAGGATATTTCTCAAACTCTGACCAAATATAAAAAAAGTGGTGCACTATCTCCTCAAGCCATCCAGCATGTCCACCCCCTCGGTTTGTGTACAAGTACACCTCTCTTAATAGAGGACAGCTTTTAATAATAAATAAATAATCTATAATATAAATCTCACCTGTCTGTTTTAATGTATGTATGTATGTATGTATGTATGTATGTATGTCTGGTCTGAGAAGACACGTGATTGTTCATAGGAATAACCTTCAACCTCCAGAGGAAGTCAACTCGATGGAAATTACTCAATTTTTATGTTACATCTGCTTCAAGATGTGCAAATCTGTGGCAGGAGTGCAGAGTCATCTGAGATGGCATGGACAATAGGATTGGGACGACGATCATCTGGAAAGATGCAGCAATCATCATGTATGTCTGCCTAAAACTTTCGACAGAGTCGACGGATTTTCACAAGATCAATATCATTTTGAAGATCGACCCTTCAGATGACAAATATCGAAAAATTGGCTAAAAACATTAATTCCTTCATCCTCCACTGGGCAGTTTTCTACAAGGAGGGGTCACTTTTTTTGTCAATATTTTCAAACGTCATTCTCTCTTTTCGATTGACTAGCCTTAATTTAAACCTTCGCCACTTCTGGTTTGGCGATGGGCACAACGGCAAAGACGTCACTATTTTTTTCTGCCTGCCTACTACAACTTTTATTTCGCTCAACACGCATCTCCAAACACCCGGACAACGCCAGGCACCCAGACTAATAACGAAATAAATAAAACGTCGTAGACAATCAGGAACTAATATAAAAATATGAATAAAAACAAACAAAAAATAATCGGCAGGCCAACACCAAGGATAAAAAGGGCCTCTCAACCCGTTTATACACCAGACGAAAAGAGGTAAACAATAATGCAAATCTTTCTATCTAGATTTAAAAATGGCTGACACACATTTATTTTTCGGTGAGTGATTGCTGAACAATGCACAACAAACATCAGAATGGGTTTAAATATTGGTTTTCTTTTTGTTGTCAAGATTTAATTTTCCTAAGTTTGGTCATAGCGATCATGGTGCAGTAACTGTTCCTGTGTTGAGTTTATAGCAACCAAGGTTCGCCTTTTGACATTTGGGGCTTACCTGCAGGGACGATATACACTTTGGCTCCATCCTATCGTGCCCACCCTTCGAGGCTTTGCCTCCTTCTTCAAGTAAGGGATGGTTAATTGTCTGTAAACCTTAGGCATCCCTATCACGGAATGCCAACAGGTCAGTGAGAGTCTACCATCGCGGTTAAAAGACCTTGTATCAGTGTGCTCCAGTGGGAAGCTCAGAAATCCTACCTCCTCACGAGGGAAAAATTAAACACAAATTTTTTTTTTTTTAATGTGGAAGAAAATGTAGTTCCCCCTAAAAGACGATTGGTGGCAAAAATTAAAATTGCCTCAGTCTATAAGGATTTCTCTAGACTAAGGACAGAGCAAATACCAAAATGTTGCAATTTGTATTCCAAGCCTCTAATTAATAAATCTAACACATAACTCGATTTTTACTAATAACTGAATAAGTAGTTTAACTCAAGAATATTTTATTATAATTCACTAGCAGGAAATTCTGGCGTTACCCGGGATTGAATGAGGATCCCTATGTACTTTTGCACCCAGCCCATAGCACAGTATTACCTCTCACATTATTTTCTTACATTTTTTTCTGTTCAATTTTGGGAGTGGGGCTCAATGCTGAACTCAACATTGATTGCATAGAGGAGAGAAAGTTAAGTAAAGTGACATTAATTTCAATACATATCGATAAGTTTATATTCTTTAAACCCCATCGAGGCACATCCGGTGTTTCTTGGGAATGAATGAGAACCTCTGTGCACTCTGCTCCAGGCCCTGAACCTCCTATTAATATGTCAATGCTTCTTTTTTTTTTTTTATACATGGAAGTTACCACTTATCAAGGCCCAGAAGCCACTTGGGGATAAGGGTTATTGCGTGTACAGTAATCAATGGGATGGTATCATAGTAATTGTTAGTATTGGAGATTTGATAAAGTGTTTTACTTAAGAGGGCGGTTCATCAGGAATTTGTTTATGTTGGATTTGAAGACATCCAAGTTGTAGTCAGGTGGGAAACAGGCAGACAGAAGAGAGTTCCACTGGTGTGCAGTTCTAAGAAAGAAGTTTGTTCATGGAATCTACGTTTTGGTTTTGGCATGGTTAAAGAGTGGAGAAAATTTTTGGTAGTGGTTTCAACTAGACGGGTGTTTATCGTAAAAGATTGATGAGGGGGGACCAGGGATTGGAGTTCAGACGAGCACTTACTATGGAAATAACGATAAAACAAAGGCAGGTTCGCAGTGTCTCTTCTGTGTAAGAGAGGTTGCAGGGAAGAAAAAAGAGCATCCCCCACTAAGCCACAAAGTCTATTTTGTACTCTGTCAAGGCAGGATAGGCTGTTTTTAGCAGCTCCTGCGCAGATGTGGCAACAGTACTCTATCCTTGAACGGACTTGGCTTTTATACAGATAGAGAATTGCATCAGCAGTGAGATATCTTCTGGAGCGGTAGAAGGATCCTACCATTTTTCCAGCTACCTTGGCAACAGACTTGATGTATGTGTTCCATTTAAGATCAGGAGTAAAGGTCAAACCCAGAAGCTTATCAAAACATGGAGCCTCTCCTAGACGAGAGTCATCCATTTCAATTGATGCGAGATGGGGATCAGAGCGTTGATGATGTAAAGATAGAAGCTTGGTTTTGAATGCATCCACCTCTTCCCCCACTGTACCATGCACTGAAGATCAGAGGAGAGAGAATCAGAGAGAACTTTGTCATTTACAGCCTTTGATGTGTTGCCATAGATGGTCATCAGCATAGATGTCAACGAATGATTTAAGTATGTGTTTTGGGAGATCATTGATGTAGATCAGGAAGAGAGTTGGGCCCAGAATGGACCCCTGAGGGACTCCAGCATTAATACTGAGGGCCTCTGATTTCTGCCCATCAACCACTACTCTTAGGAGCCTATCAGAGAGAAATGATTTAATGATTGAGAAAACATTTCCAGTTATACCGTAGTTGGAAATCTTCTGAAGTAGGCCCTTATGCCAAACCTTATCGAAGGCCTTTGATATGTCAAGAGCAATTGCCTTAGAAAGGAAGCTACGGGTCGTATGACTTTTTAGAAAGGATTTTCAAGTTAAATTCGACTTTTACTGTATCTGACATGTATTGGGTGGGTTTCTACTAAATTCAATTTCTAATCCCCAAAATTAATCTATTGTACAATTTTCGATGCTTTATTTTCAAAAAAAGCAAAAATAAATTCATTCATTTTTTTTATTACTGAAAACCATAAGTTTAGTAAAGGTGTTTTTGTTTAAAAATAGCACATTTTCACTGTGATTCAAATAAAAATGATGGGTTCATTATATTCCGTGATCATTATTTGATAAATACTGAAAATTTCATTAAAATTGGTTACTTTCCTGAATTTTAGTGAATTTTTAAGTAAAGGGAGGGGTTATAATATTTATACATTTTGTGCATAAGCTATTCATTTTGTAGATATTTATTAATATCAGATTTCATGGGGGTAGGTGTTGTCTATATTTTTTCATTCTTAGAAGTAATTTTGTGAAGGGGCAAACGGTGCTTTTTATAGACGGTCGACGAAAGGAACGTAGACCAAGTGTTTGATCCAATTTAATTGACTCTCTACGAGGTCGGTTTTTAATGCTAGGGAAATCTGGCTCCCCCAAAAGCGGCACTAGATGTTTTATTTATTCCACATTATTTGATAGCTACTAATAATAAAGTTAGTATTTACTTATATAATACAGCCAACAGCCACTACATACTTGGCTCCCCACGTGGGCAATGTTCGGTTTTTAATACGAGGAAATCTAAATCCCCAAAAAGGGACATGCTAGCTAGAGCGGGGACAATTTTTTTTTTTTTTTTTTTCAGTACGAAAGAAGGATTTCTCCTTCCTAGACCGAGGACAAAATAGAGCTCGAATTTTGATTTGCTCGCACCCTCAAAATAAAAATAATAAAAAGAGGGTGGGAGGTGGAAGGGCGTATCTTTACGATTACTGTTTCCATTTCAAATCCGGTTGCTCCTTCGTTCTCCACTGATTTCTGACGGTATCTTTTGCTTATTAAATTGTTAATTGAAAGTACAGGATAAGTAAAGAAAAGCTTTAGGTATAGTAAGCCCCTCTCTTTATGTTAAGAAGGGCTTTTTCTAAATAATAACTTTATCATTTAGAAAAAAATAATTTTTAATGGAAAGGGGCAATAGAAATGAAGTAAAAACAGCAATCGTCAAGATAACCAAAAATGTGATGTTGCGACACAGGGTTGAGTTTAAGTTCAGCTCTCTACCCTCTCCCTACAAAAAAAAAAAAAAAAAAAGAAACAGAAATGGCAATTTGGATGAATATAAAAAGTGTATCTTCAAATCAAGTGGTATTCTCCGGTACGAAAGCTCAGGCGACGAGAGGAAATGAGAATATAAAGCCTGGGAGGAACTTGGCCTTCAGACCAAGATGAAAGTGTGGTACCTGTTCTGATACTATACTTAATTTTTTTGTTCTCGGTTAGTGGAGGAGAAATCCTTCACAACTGAGACAATTTTATATTTTTGTTCCTTTTCTCCACATTAAAAAAAAAAAAGCGACCCTGGTGTCTAACTCCGCCCTCGTGGGAAGGCAAAGTAAACAGAAACAATAGATTAAGTTAAATGACCCAAGCTTGAAATCCGGGATTTAGTTACCAAACAAAAATGACAATTACGAGAAGAGAAAAATAAATTAAATGATAATTTAATTATTAAAATATCATTTTATTAGATTCATTAATTTAATTACCGTTGTCTGGAAAAATAAGGATAAAAAGTATTTAAAAAAAAAATGATAAAATAATGTTTAAAAGTCATTCAGCTTTTTTTATTTTAATTTATTCGTTTGATTATACCCAATTGTTTCGCCGTTTTCTTCGGCCTTCTTCAGAATCCTTCTCCGGAAAAAAAATGTATAAAAAAAACAAAACAACAAAAAACAAAAACAGAAAAATGGGTGCTTACTGCTTGTGTAGATTGATGATAATGGACACCGACGCATTTTAGATGAAGACATTATGTACTTATGTGCCATGTCGAAATTAGTATAAATTCCAAAAATTACGAAAAATGATCTAATGATTTTTTTTAAACAAAAAATAACTCTTTAATGTTCGTCAATTTATGTCAAGGGTGATAAGTCAGTTTGTCATACTGAATTGGTCGCAAAACTTTTCCACATTAAAAACCTACGATAAAACTCGATAAATTTTATTTTCACATGTAATTATTTTTCTGCTTAATCATTTTACGTAATTTTAGGAATGTATACTAATTTCGACATGACAAGTAAGTACATAATAATGTTTTCACCTGAAATGCGTCGGCTTAAATAATCACTAATTTATACAAGAATCAAAAAAAAAAAAAAGAAAGAAAGAAAAAAAGTGAATCTAAATTTTTTTAAAAAATCGTACTTACCATAATGACTTTTTTGTGTATTCCCTCGTTTAAAAAAAAAATTTAAAAAAGGTTTAGTATATTTTCACGATTGTATCCGTTTGTGGTTTATATAATATACATTTATATATATATGTACATATATGCATATATATAATTATTTTTTACTCTTTCACCGAAAAACCTCGATCCCTTTAGAACTTGTCAAAAAAAAAAAATAAATAAATAATCATAAAATCCTGGCATGTGCGTGAGGGTAGGGGAGATCCAACTGAATTAACAAGTGTTTTTCGATGTCATCTTTTAATTTACTTTGCTCGACCTCCATAAAAAAAGGGTAAATATGGTACCGGGGTACTCCATACATCCATCCTTTATTGGTTGATACTTCTTTGCGAATGAATCAGATGAAAAAACAAATACAACAAAACAATGACATCTGTCGATTAACCAACCGGCTATTAGTATCTAGTAGTAGTAGTAGTAGTAGTAGTAGTAGTAGTCGTGGTAGTAAGCAGGAAAGTAAGTAAACTATGCGACTGAAGTTTTCTTTCCCCTCCCAAAACTTGGTTACATTTTATAATAACAAACGATCCCCAATAATGAAATACAGTAGCTCACAAGTGATAGTTTTTACTTGAAAATGGTGATAATGATTTTAGTTGTGTGTTCTGGTCTGTAATCAGTGCGTGTGGAATTTGGTTGTGTCGTTTATTAAGTGAAAAAAGAAGCTTTTTTTTTTTTGTTTTTGACAAATTATGTCATAAAAATTGTAAGTCTTAATACTCCCCCCTCTCTCTCTCTCTCTCGTCCTTTTTTACTTTCTTTTCTTCTCGCTTCTCGACCACCTGCTGCTCGTTTTCACTCCCGTGCAGAAGGTGCGTCATCGGCGTAGGTCGATTGGTTCGTCACACTACAGTTTGAAAATAGTATGGCAAAACTTAAACGGGCGCGCCTTATTTTTTATTTATTTATTTATTTATTTACTATGTTTATTTATTACTCGTATTTGCCCCAAACAAGGCACATTATTGCCACCTGGAAGTAAGGGACACCTGACCTTCTTTTGAATTCAAGTTACAAAAAATAAATAAATAAACTACAGAAAACCCTTTATGATCCGGAAATATCATATTCTCAAAATCACGTAAATTCACCAAGTAGTTTAGTCATCCACATCCACATACAATACTGTTTCGCTGTTTCACAGTTCATCAGTGCGAGTGCGTCTAGACAAGTTACTACCTCAAGCCAAGATCGAAACCAGATCGCCCAAACGACAGTCGGGGCTTGTTGCGATATATATATATATATATATATATATATATATATATATATATATATATATATATATATATATATATATATATATATATATATATATATATACATTTTAACCAATTTTAAGCGATTAATGTAAAATCGGTAGCCTCACAAGGTTGATCTCGCAAGTTTGAATTATTGGGAACTTATCTGCTCTAGTTTTTTTTTTTTTTTTTTTTTTTTTTTTTGAGACAGACCTGTTTTTTTTTTCTTATTCATAACATTTGATTTTTCTTAGTTAAACATAAAAGAACTTGATCAATTTACGTGATTTTTTGAAAGACATCTTCGTTCATTGGCAGGTCGGAGCTTCTACACTATCAGAACGAAATTCCGGAAATCGTAAAACTGAATTTCATATGAAAACAATGGTATATACATATTCCTCGTATTTTTAAGATGATTATATGAAAAAATCGATAAGGTAGAAAATTATTTATATTCAAGAAAATAGAAAGTAGGATTTGAAGAAAACGATCGTATTTGCTTATGTAAGAGTTCAAAAAGAGGTAATTTTCCGTTACGATTTAAACACGATGGCCGTAATTTTTCACCTGCTAAAACGATTAAAGTTGTTTTTTGTTTAATAAGTCAGTAATATTCAATTAATTTCGAGTACATATTTGGAAGCTAACATTGTAATTTATTAGAATTGACAAAAAAAAAAAATCAGTAGAAACCATTGTTTTTTTATTTGAAAACTCCATTTATCGACTACAAAATTTCGTTCCGATAGTGTAGAAGCGCCGATTTTTCCGTATTTTTTAATTTTTTAATGAAGTTGAGTTCTAAATAAAAACCAGCGCTGTTATTTGGGACTACACAGACACTATGTGGGTAGTTGAGCAAGTAGTCCAGACTTCAACTTAATCAAAAAAAAAAAAAGGTACTCCTGCAGTATTTTACCCACCGATTTCACGATCTTAGCCGAGCGTTGACGAACGCTTTCGGCGTTAACGCCGACGAAAGCCGAGAATTCGGAGCTACGGTGCAAGAAGAACGCTAAAAGTATGTGAAAAGCAACAACATTACAAGGAAAAGATATTACACACACACAACAAAATGGATAAAATTAATACAAAAAATTTGGATAAAATAAATCACAAACACTTACCGTAAGTTTTTTTAAAGTAAAATAAATTTATTTATTTATTTTTTTTTTTTATTTATTTTTTTTTTGGTTCATTTTGTTTTCCGATAGCTTTTTTTTTTTTGGGGGGGGGGGGTAAGCAACAGTAATAAACACTTCAATGTTTTTTTTTTTGTGTGTTTTTAACAAAACGTTATTAAACAGTAACAACAGTGTTTTTTTGTTTGTTTTTTTTCAGTAATGTTTGTGGGGGGGGGACAACAATTACTGTTTATCTTTAGTTCCGACTGGAAGATTTTCTACTGACTGTAGAGAGGCAAAGTAGGGAGCAAAGGGTTTTCAGAGGATGTGGAAAGAAGAAGCTCCTTCCCAAACCGGGTAGCCTTCCGCGATTTGATGTATTATGGAGACAAAAGGGTTGTCCAAATTTTTGTCTCCACATAAATTCGCATAAATATGTTTCCAACAACTCCCGGTTTTTTTTTTGGGTTTTTTTATCGCTAAATTAAATAGCTGAAATGAAAGGCTGTGTATTTTTACTTTGAACAATAAAATAACTGAAATGAAACGCTATGTGTATAATTTAAATGAAAATTATTCGTCTGCTGCGCGTTCGTTTGAAGCGCTCTGATTGGCTGATAGAGTGACGTACCGCTCGCCATGTTCCGGCGTTTTCCGACGGATGTCGATCAACGCTCGGCTAAGATCGTGAAATCGGTGGGTAAAATACTGCAGGAGTACCAAAAAAAAAAACTATATGGTGTACGTACACGTCACGGAACGAAAATGTCATATTCCAGAAAGCATGTAAATTTTATTAAGTAGTAGGTTTTATAAAAAATTATTATTTTTACGATTTTTATCGATTTTAATAGTAAATCCTAACCATTACAAGGCTGATTTTGATCTAGGTAGTTCGAATTGAATTGTCTTTGTTTATTAAATATGGCGGATCAAGATACGATGTTATCGCTTACTTATAAAATTTGATTTCCTTAGTTTAAAAAAATAACAATTTACGTGATTTTTCGAATATCTTCGTTTCGTGATATCATAAAGGACCTTAAGGTGTTCCTGTATTTTTTAAAAAATTAGGTTAGACGCTGGATTAGCGCGAAATTTTTGCATGTTAGTACTTTCAGGGAAGCAGGAGATTGGGAAGGAATTCCATAGTTTAGCATTTCGTGGGGAGAAACCTTCTAGAATCTTACAGTGAAGATGCATTATGCAATGCATTTTTCTTAGATGTAAACACCATGAGGTTTGCGATTACAGGGGACATACTATCCTTTTCGGTACTTTAATGGCTTCTGACATTGTGGCCTGAGTGATGCTTTTTTTCTTCTTTTTTTTTACTAAAAAACACACTAGCAGTTGTTCTACACGATGAATTTTCGTAATTTTTGGATATATGACTATTTTCGACATTTAAATGCTGTTGTTTTTACTTGAACCCACACATTTTTTTAATCGATATGTTGACTCTATCTTAAGCTTGTAATTGTTTTTTTTTTTGTTTTTTTTTTTTAACATAAGGGGAATTCTGGATAAGCACATTTAGGTTTGTAGTATCATTAGATGCGTCCAATTATCTGTATAAGATACCATGTTGGTTCGTCAGTTTGTCCCGTTTTAGTTTGAATATGAGATTCATTGTTAACCGCGTAGTCTGAACGGACGCAGAAATATTCGAATCTTTCATTCGTTCTTTACGCTTTTTGTTTCTTCATTCCTTTTTAATACTTTTCATAAAATCGATTTTTATTTCCAATCTTCGATTTATCTTTTTTCAAAAATTATCTTTTCAAGATTAGCACAAATAAACCATAATATTTGACTTCATAAACGCATCAGGAAATTACTTCCTATCGGCAATTTAAAGCTCATAAAAACACTCTAAAAAACTTAGATCTACGAAGAAATCTTTTTATTAACAAAAATGCTCGACAAGTGAAAAATTTGAATGCAATGGTTATCTTCACGATTACTGTTTCCTTGTAACTTCCGATTGCTCCTTTACGGTATCTTTTCTTTATTAAATTGTTAGGTGAAAGAATAAAATAGATAAAGGAATCCCCATCTCCAAGGCTTTTTCTAAATAAATTAAAAAAAAAAAAAAAAATCAGCGATTCCGCTCCAATATTATAATAACGAAAAAATATTGAATTTCAAGTGAAACAAATGACAGCTACGTAATTATCAGGTTTCAAATAGTAATATATCCAAAAATTACGAAAAACGATAAAGTAGAAAAATAATTACTACTAAAAAATAAATTTGTGAAATGAAGCGAAACCACTGTTAGGGTTACTAAAAAAAAAAAAAGAGAAACGAGAAGTGAGGTTGACAGGGGAGATAATTAAGTTCTGTTGCTTACGTCACGTGATGAATGCAATTCAAAATGTCGGACAAATTTTATTCCTTGGCTAAAACTTTTTCATCAATAATTATTTTTCCATATTATTGTAGTCCGTAATTTTGGGATATGTTACTGTTTGCGACATGACAATCACGTAGGTACCATTTATTTTACTTTAGATTCAATATTGTTTTCGTTATTATAAGTTAGAACCCCCAAAAATTCTTTAAAATGAAGTGGGACAGCTGGAAGTGAAGTTGAAACAGCAAATGTAAAAATAACCAACGTGTTTTTTTTTTAGCTTTAAAATGCATGTCAATTCGAAAATAATTATCTGCCTAGAATTAAAATAAATGCTTCTTTTGCGCTCCCAAATAAATGACAACAACTAAACTATTTAGAGAAAATATTTTTATTTTTGTGAAAAAATAATGTAATTTTTTCCCCCTTTT